>NW_021319983.1:263273-319118 GCF_001605985.2 Dendrobium catenatum | reverse complement strand
TATATATATATATATAAAGACAATAAAAAAATGGATAATTGGGTAAATATTAGAGAATGCTACACCATCTAGCTCATTACCTGAACTTTTTATTTAATGTGTTGCTCTTAGTTGGATTGAATGCAATATATAATCATGTGGGGTATCAAGCTCTCTCTCCTCTCTCTCTCTTAATCATAGCTCCAAAAAAATCTTGATGAGTTCTGAATTTAAGATAGATAGATAGAGAGAGAGAGAGAGATTTTGTGAGTGTGGGTTATACTCGCTCTTTTTATCCTTAATTTTTGAAGTTATCAATGTCATTTGTAGCATTTCTTTACTTATATTAGGAAGTATATTCTCAATGAGGGGTAATTGCGATATTGCATTACTTCATTCCTATTGTTTTCTCGTTGATTGGTATAATGAGGCATTTTCACTACCCAAATATTTTGTAGCATAGTAACAGTTCCCTTAGATCAGATATTTTGACGCATAACATCAGAATAATTTATTGAAAATAAAAAAGTCAGAATTCAATTGCCATTCGTACTGTCCTATTTATTTACTCCTTTGTCTGGCGTCACAAATCGGCGACTCTAGTTGTAAATTAGAACAAGTCATCGCTTCAATTTTTTTAGATTTTAACGTGTATTTTTTCTAGGAAACGATGAAACAACTCTTGCCATTTGGATAACTTCAGAAACAGGTTATATATATGTATACACACACACATATTGGTGTTGTGCTGAGAAGCTTCAGTAACTATCAAAGTAAACTGTGGAATACAATTAATTACATGAAGCTTAACCAAACGATAATGGGTGATTGGAATCTTTCTTAGTTAATTCCTCAGGAGGGCCAACAAAAATAGATCCAATATTGGTTATGTTTCATTGTAAATAATGATTAAACAAAGCTCAACAAAATTGACATTAATTAATATAATTATTAAGTGATGTACGGAGATTTCTTTCATCATTGTAAATTCTCTTGGAATCTGAATTTTTATGTAGCTCATCTTGATTTGTTGGTTAGAAGTTTTGACTATCAATTAAAAGGTCTGGAGTTTGATGCTTGTGTATATGATGTGTGTGTGAATTTGACTTAATTGACTAAAAAATCTCACAAAAAAATCTGAATTTTAATCCCTTATATTTTATGCCACCAGTGATTGATGTTACCTTAAAGGCATGCCAAGGACACTAACAGTTTTTAAATTCTTGCAAATTTCTCCTCGCTCAAAATCCTCACAATCAAATGTGCGGAAATAAGTGATAGAATAAATTAGATGTGATAAACTACTTTATTTATTGATATTCTACATAATATAATTAGTGTGACACACAACTAAAAAGTTTAAATGTTAATGCAATTGACGGACTCCATATAAATGAGTTAATTACATTAGTTAGAGTAGATAAATCTCCAACATCAAACAAGTAAAAGCTATTATCCATGTTGATAAGCAAATCTATGCTACGTGACAGTATTAACTTTGGATCATAAATAATTAGGCCTATTCTATCATAATGCCATACAAATGACGCAATAAATATTTGAACATGCAAGATAATTTTGTAAGTACACAATAAATAAATCTAACTATAAAGTAAATGGGCAAAAGGATTTTTATATATTTTAACATCAATCGGTCCTTATCTACACCTAAGCCATACTCTTCACTAAGGATTCTACTAATCAGTTGCAATTACTAGTCAAATTCGTTCACTTCTGGTGTTGGTAAAGAACCCTTCACAACATGCACAATCTTCCTAACTAGTGAGTGCGACCAAAGCGGCTATTCTTCACTGACTAGGCAACCCATTTCTCCAATATACTTTAGATTCTTTCCTCACAAGTATTTTATATTTTGGTGGTAATTAAGGCTTCGTTTGGAATGGATTTCTTACTGCTTCTTAAAGCAGCTTTTTAGTTCAAAATTTTAAAAATTTGTATTAAAACGTTGCTTTAAGAAGCAGTCAGAAAGCCGTCCCAAACGAAGCCTAAGTCTGCCACTAAACAACTAAATGCTACATGGTTTTTTAGAAAATTGATTGTTGAGCAATTAAAATACAAAATATTAAGAGACTGAGTGGAAGAATTTTACTTAACAACCAAGCATATTTTTATGATGAGCACTTCAAATCTTCTCCAAATGCCACCAGAAAATAGCATACTTTTGCTTTTAGAACATTTTTTTTGTCAATAACAATTAGACAGTAATTACTAATTAGTCCGTCAAAAATGATTTTTGACATCAATAAAATTGCCAAAAAAAAGTGCCATTCTAGTCTATTTCCAATGAATTAGACTGTCAGTAATTGCAGACGATTTACTATCAGGATTCTACTAACACTTCTAAGCAAATATGTCATTGGAGATTCTCAGCAGAATATCCATTTTTCTTCAGTAGCTTGCAAGCACAATCCACAATCCATAACCTGTTTGTTTAGCTGATTCGCTAGAATATTCTTTTCCTGCAGTTACCCAAATTTTTAATTTGCCCACCAGGAAGAGCTCAGGGTGGGCAATTGCTCACACTGAATTTTTTTTTCCTTCGACGAATAAACATTTTAACTATTTGCCCACCTTTAACAAATGCAATTACCCAAATTGTAAGGAACAACTTCCTTTTTCTATTTCATACATAAAATTATGCATTTTAAATTTTTAATTTGCCCACTCTCAAGAGAGAGGTTGGTTACGCCCCTGCCTATCGGGAATCGTTGAAAACATTTAATGAAAATTTTTCACGAATATTAACATGTTACCATATAGGGATAATGGTAGTGCAATTTTAATTTCTCCCCATATTCCCAATCAAACCCCTTGGATTCCTCTCCTCTTTGGGAATGAATTCAAACCTTCTCCCTCCCAATCCCTCTTAGCCCAACTAGGCCAGCCAGCAGCCCTCACTTCTCCCAAACCAGCCGCCTCCCTTCAGGCTCCTCCACGGCTGAAATTTTCTCAGCTTTTCTCTTCTCCATCAAGGCTGAAACTTCTCAAGGCCTCACCTAGGCTTGCCGATCCCGACATCGACCACGGCTTCGTCTTTGATGATCAAGGAAGACGGACAAGACGTTGGATGCTCACTAGTCATCCCATGGACTACCCGCCACCGGCTACCACTCCAACGGACTACACTTTGTGCACCATTTGTCTCCTAGTGGCATCGCTCGGTTGCTCTCAATCTTCCTCCACTAAAAGTGCCACCAACAAGAGAGTGAGTGAGAGACCAAGGTGAAAAGTTCTATTTGTTAATTGTGGGTTATTGTTTCTCCCCAAAACGTTACTCTCTAATTCTATGTTGTCAATTTGATATTGTCCCGTTAATCTAGTTGTAACCGCATGCTTTACTTAATTTCGACTTGATAATTCCGAAAACTTATTTTGGGGAAGCATTAATTTTATAACTAGCAAAACTTTAACAATCTTATATTAAAATCCACAAGCAGTTCTTGTTCATCGCATGTTGTTTCACATCATCTTGCTATGTGACAGTATTAACTTTGGAGCATAAATAATTAGATATATTCGATTATAATGCCATACAAATGACTCAATAAGCATTTGGAACATGCAAAATAATTAAGTAAATACACAATAAATAAATCTAACTATAAACTAAATGGACAAAAGGATTTTTATATGGTTGAACATCAATCGGTCCTTATCCACACCTAAGCCTACTCTTTACTAAGGATTCTACTAATCAGTAGCAATTGCTAGCCAAATTCGTTCACTCCTGGTGCTGGTAAAGAACCCTTCGCAGCATGCAAACTTCTTAACTGGTGAGTGCCACCAAAGCACCTAGGCTTCATTTGGGATGGCTTTCTTACTGTTTCTTAAAATAGTTTTTTAGTATAAAAATTAAAATATTTGTATTAAAAAACTGTGATCTTTACGCAATTGATCTCAACGTAATTAAATACATTGTGTAGAGTTGTTATTGTTAGGGAACCATGAACCAAATACAATGAGAAATCTTAAAGAGAATCCAAAAATATCCTTACAATCAAAATTTGTTTAGGAGGTGCTTCCATCTTAGACCTCCGACATATATGTGAAATTTCTACACTTTTACTTATAAGTTAGCCCCCTTTTGAAAATTAAGGTCGGTTTTGCCCCTGCTGGTGGTTATGCTTGTCGTGAATCATTGAAAACTTTTAATGAAATTTTTTCACTAATATTAACATGTTAGTGCAATTTTTTCTCAAAATTTAATGTTATTTTTTCCGGTTTCATAGAATGGAGAATGGAGAATGGAGAATGGAGAATGAAGAATGGAGAATGGAGAATAGAGAATGATGGGTATTTGTTGTAAAGACATGAAGGCTAAATAGTCTCCAACATATACCAAAAATTTCATTCTAAGCTAGCTAGCTATTATGCCAGAGTTCATATGATTGCATGTAAGATCCTTGATTATTATATGTACGATCATTTCAATTTTAGATGATTTTTTTTTTGTCATACAAACTATTTAAAAACTATATCTACGAATGATCAATGTGAAAAATATGGCAAAAGTTGTTTGAATACATGCAATCAACTACAAAATTTATAAGGGTTTTGGGGTAAGTTTTTCCTTCCTTTTTGCTGCCACAGGACAAATTTCATTTCTTGAACATTTTGTGTTAAGTTTTTCTCATAGGCAATCAGCTTCAATGTAACAATCATACAGAATACCTTAAAAACGATTGAAACTAAACTCCATACTAATGTACAACTTTCTTATATATGGCTATGGCTAAACTACAAAAAAAGAAAGAAAATAAAATCAAAATTCATTCCTCTTCTGGTATACTCTCCAAAGCAGAAGTCCTCACCAAGCTTCTTTGCTTCTCGGTCCTCATATTCTCTCCTACTACTCTTAGAAGTCCAGGGACTGTAGTTCTGCCAATACAAACTCCTCCATTTTTTATCATCTCTATCAGTTCCTGCTTGCTGAGCACAAGCCTGATCCTCGTAACTCCTACTGTGTTGAGTTGCTGGACCATCCTCAATCTCTTGTTAGATATCTCATAGCCGAGGCATTTGAACAGGGTCCGATGAATTTTCAGAGAGGTTGGATTGCTAAGTTTCACCTCATCTGTTCCTTTGAATCTGATGGCCTTCCTTTCCTGGAGCACTAAGCAGTTACCCATGATGAAGCTGCTGCTGCTGCTTATTAGCTTGTAAATGTTGAAGGAAGGAGAAGCTTTTGGAGGCTGTGGTGAGAAGTTTGTCAAGAGATGGGGTAAACGCAGGGGAGGGGGTTTGGTATTTAAAAAATAAAAGTGGTGAAATTGCCCATGGTATTACCAAAATTTACACTATTGTCCGTGCACATCTGCCCTGATTCAACCTAGGGGTGCAAACGAGTCAATACGAGCTCGAGTCGGAGGGCGTTTGAGTCGAGCTCGATTGTCAAATACCGAGCTCGAACTCGAGTCGAGCTCGAGCTCGACAGAGGAAAAAAAGCTCATTGAGCTACTTGAGCGGCATTTCGAGCTCAGTTCGTCTGTTGAGCTTCCATCCTCCTTGTCGCCAGCGTCCACCTCGTTGCCAGCTTGGGTCGTTGAGCTTCCGTCCGTTAGTCTCCGCTCGCATCCATCGAGCTTGCATCGTCGATCGTCCACGTCCGTCAAGCTTGCGTTGTCGACCAAGTCCGTCGAGCTTGTGTCATTGACCGTTTGCATTCGTCGAGCTTCCGTCTGCCTCTTTCGAGCTTGAGTCGTCTGCATCCATCGAGCTTGAGTTGTCGATCATCCGCATCCATCGAGCTTGAATTGTCGAGCCGCTTAACGAGCTCACGGGTCGATCAGTGGGTTGTTTGAGCTCGAGCTCGATAAGCTTTTGAGCTCGAAATTGCGTTCGAGCTCGACTAACAAGGTCGATAAGCTCGACTCGTTAAGCATGTTACTGAGTCGAGCTCGAGTCAGCTCGCAAGCCGGCTTAACTCGGTTGCACCCCTAGTTCCACCTAGTATATTTGATGCATAATGGTAAAACATCATACATATTTTAATGATAAATTGATACGACGTTGTTCTAATCCACATAATATGACATGACACATAAGGGAAAGAGATTTTTATGTGAGCATGATTCAAAAACATTTTTGTTCCTTTAAATTATTATTTTGTTTAGTATTATTTATTATTAGTAGCTATGAAAAAAGTGTAATAATTCTCATCTAAAAATGATGACAAACGTGATGTGATATTAAATAAAGTAGTATTTGCATAATCAGAAGCTAAAGTGACATAAAAAATGAGCAATGGTCATGAAGAGGTGATATAAAATTGTGAATGTGATAATGCATGAGTGATGAGTGATCTAATCTTGTATGGATAAGAAATATTAAAATGGTTGACTTGTTTCGAATATGTTTGACTCGAATTTGATCCATTTATCATATAGATCATAATGTTTAACCCGAGCATGACTTGACATAAACCCGTTAATCTAAATTCAACATGTTTATTACTTAGATTATTCAATTTGTTTGGATCAACATGATCTGTTTAGCTCCAATATAATTCAAACTAATTTGTTTTCCCAAATTCAAAATGATAATCAGATTAATTTTGAGTTTTGGTTTAACTTGAACTCGGCTCGAATTTTGCTGGCAGCACGATTTCAAGCTTGATCTAAACCTGCTATCCCAAATTTGATGAATCTGACTTGTTTATTATTATAGATCTTGTAATTTATTTCAACATTATCTATTTAACCTGAAAATAATCTATTTAATTCAAAATAACTTGTTTATTTGAATTCAAATGATAATCGAATCAATTTGAGTTAAATTTTGGGTTTTTAGATCAATCGGATTACAAATTTACTCATGTCAATCATACATGAATAATTATGTGATCAAATCTAAGGGTAAGTTCATTTATGTATACAAATAAATATATGTTTGTGATTAAATTTGTATAAAGCTAAAAAATAGTTTTAAAATTTTGGGAATAATTTTAAAAAATAGAAATTAATCCAATTGTCATGCAGAGAAAAATCTATGTTTTTTAAATGATTACTATAAATGATTAGTTTGTGCGATGGGCTTTCAATAGGTAAGAAGTTTTAAGCTTCATGTTTGCCCAACTTCGCTGGGCTGGGCTGAACAAAAAGTGGTCAGGCCCAAGGAAAGTTTTTTAATTAAAAATAATTATGTTTAAATATTCAGATATAAATTATAAAATGGGCTTCAGAATTATTTAATTTTTTATTATTAATTATATATGTGAAATTTTTTAAATTATATTTAATTTAAAATAAATTGAATAATTTTGAAGCCTATTCTAAAATAATTTACTGTAATATCCTAATATTTAAATAACGTAATAAAAATCATTGTTTTGTAATATTTTAAGACTTAAATAGGGAGCGTTTAAGTTAACCTAAACCAAGCAATTATACTGTAATAGCCCGAAGAAAATCATGATGATCTCATAGCAATCTTCTGAAAACAAAAATATTAGAAAATATATAGATATCATTAGGCCCAAAAATTAAGTATTTTGCTGCAACTTATTCATTTTCCTTATCCTCATATTTATGAGCAGTATTTTTTATATAAAAAAAATTGGGCAATTTCATAAAAAATTAGAAAATAAATCATAGCACGTTAAAGGTCAATGAAGCTAAATTTTGAATAAATTAATGGCGATGATTCAATATGATTTTTACAAAAAAAAAAAGCTGAAGAAGGATTATTTATTTAATATTTTTTGTATGAACAAATATTTTAATACTATTTTTTATAAGGCAATTCAAAAATTCACATGGCTTGAAAGGTAGATGGCTCATGGCAGTCTACATCATATCAGGAGGAGTCTTTGATTGGAAAACGGAATGAGAAAATATTCAAAAAAATAATAATAATAATAATAATAATAACTAGCATCCCTTTGCTTGACTGACAAACAAAAAATAAATTGGGAATTTACATAAATACCATTTTATATCGTATTATTTACATTTATAATATCTAAAATTATAATATTTCATGCCTAACACCAATAGACAATTTTAATATCAAATATACCACTCATATTTCATTCTTATCATCTATATCATACTATAAACTTTAATATTTTATTTCTTACTTTTATATTTGATTTATGAATAATAGGCATAAATCAAAACTTATTAAAGAAGAACATGCCTTGGGACTCCAATTGAATATTAAATTTAATATCAAATAGGTTGCATATGATTGGTCTTCCACTCATTGAGAAAAAAACCATTTGTAGGACTATGAGAGATTAGGGAGCTTGATGAAATTAACTAGTCTTAAATCCTATTTCGAGAGAAATAATAGTAGGCCAACTTAAGCATATTTTTATTGTGATGTTTTTAAGGTCTATATGAGCAAATAAGGTTTTTAATACTATGATTCTTTTTCATTCTATAACTTGTCTTATAATTGTTTAGTTATTTTCTTCGAGTAGTAGTATGTGTTTTGAGATTTTACTAAAATTACTAAAACATCACTAAAAAATTATAAATAAATTCCTATTCTTAACATAATTAAAGAAGGAAGTTGGAGGTTGTATCGTGATATGAAATTAGAGAGAGTTTGAAGATCCTAAGAATTCAAAAGCTTTATTCGATGTTCAACGCAATTATTATCGCATGATCTTTGTCCAACTTACATCCCCAAACCATCATCATCCAACCATCATTACTCGACTATTATTGATCGATTATTATTTTATGACTATCATTGTCGGATGTTGTTAATAATATTGATGCACTGTCCTCTGAGATATCTTTCCTAGTAACATGCAGAGACTTCACTGACTGGATGAACATGAGATATATCTCACCCTGGAAATCTAACAGCTCCAATAATTCCACCTTTTGGAAGAGTATTTTCTGCACAGCTAGCAAGGTTAAACCGAATTTCTCTTTTCCTATTCATCCTAATAGCAAGGCTACAATTCTATGGGATCATTGGCTTGGGGATGTGCTGCTTACTTATTCTGCTGGCACTACTTGTTGCCATTCGGCAAGGTTGGCTGAGTGGATCAATGATTCTGGTTGGGCCCTTCCATATACTATTTCTTCTGTCCTGAGAAATCTTATTATGGAAACCCCTATTTCAATGGATAGTTCTAACATCTTTTGGAAAAATTTAGAAAAGCCTACATTCAAAGATTATTATTTAGAATATTTTGCACTAAATGATGATTTCCATGCTCATGCCTTGGTTTGGCACAGCAAGCATTCACCTTGGTTTTCTGTTTACTCTTGGATGGCTATTATGGTGGGTCTTAAAACTATTGATGAATTACTAAGGAGGAACATTCATATACTTGACACTTGCTGCTTTTTCTGCCGGGCTTACTCTGAAACTGTGAACCACCTCATGTTTGAATGTGATTATTCATTTAAGGTGTTGACTAGAATTATAACGGCTTTCTCTTGTTTCTATCTTAGATCTAATATTGCCCAGGTGTTTAACTTTATAGGGAATTTGGGGGTTAACCGAAATTTGAAATGTACATATTTATTATCCCTTAACGCCATTGTGTATTATTTGTGGGTGGAAAGAAACAGCAGACGGTTTAATAATGTGGCTATTTGTGCGGTATCTATTGCCAAAAAAATTCAGAGAACTCTAATTCTCAAAATGTCGGGCTGGAAGGATGGTGAAGGGGTCAAGAATAGGCTTTTCGGTAAGCCTTCTGATTAGTGTTGCTGTAATGGCTTGGATGTGCTGTCTATTTGATTATGCTGGTTGGCTTTTCCTTGGCTTGGTGGGGGCCTTTCTTCGGCTATTTTCTTGCCTGTTTGTTTCTGCCTACTACTATCTGGTGGTTATTGGCTGTTTCATATTGTCCCTGTTGAATTCTCTGTTTTGCCGGGTGCATACTTATTTCAGACGGAATTTTTATCCTTTGTTCTGTTGTGGGCTCGTGGAAATTTTTTGGTATTTTTGTCAGGCATTTTTTGGGGTTATGGACAATGATGAAGCCTGCACGTCGCTCCCCTCGGACGGTCCGCGGGCAACTAGGATAGCTTCTTTGGATGTTCTTCGGGCAATCAGGAAAGTGACTATTATGATCTCTGATTAATTTTCTTTCTGAGTTCTCCCCGACAAGGATTCCATGTCTCCTGTTTTTGTCCTTTAACTTTGGTTTTAGCTGTTTTAGCTTCTTTTTGTATTAGTTTTACTTTATTTGTACACCTCTTTATTTTTAATGGAATGGGCTAAGCCCCCAAATTTCCGAACAATTATTACGTCCTCCGACCGGATGCAGAGGAACATCCGGTTGTAGGCAAAATCGCACCTATACCGAGGTTACCGAGTTTTTGACACCTCGGTATAGGCGCGATTTTGCCTACAACCGGATGTTCCTCTGCATCCTTACACCGGACGAAATAAAAGTTACAATTTCCCAAAAAAAAAAAAAAACAAAGCATGCAGAGACTTCATCACATTACTTTGCTACTGCATTCTCCGGCTTCTATTCTTCTGGAGAAATGCTTTACGGCTCTCACAAAAGCCTCCAAGGACCATTAAATGAGCTGCCTAGGCAGATTTTCCTACAGATGCTATCTCGGGGCCACAGAAGATTCTACAGGTTTCTACATATATCTCAAAAAATAGAGATTATTAGTCCGGACTCAACAAGTAATAATTTTTCTAAGGGAGGTCGGCAGCCTTTTTATTTGGATAAATTGTGGGCAAAGCCCAATTACTATAGAAAAAAATAAAAAATTAAAATTCAATAATTATAACTCAACATAATTTACAATAAAATAACATGAGCTGCAACAAAAAAAAATGGGATTTTTACATACATAACACTTAAAACTATGTTATTTACTCATTTAACATCTAAAGTTTTCTATTTACACACATACCACTTAAAACTATTTCTTATTTCTAAAAAACCACTCCGTAACCACTCCGTCCGTGAAATCCCGTTGGCTCACTTCGCAACGCCCTCCACGCCGGAGTTCCGGCGATCAGGCCTCCGCCGCCGACGACGGCCTGGATAAGAACTCTCGAGAAATCAATCGAGAGTTCTTATCCAGCTCTAACGGGAGGATTGGATAAATATTTTGATATTTTCCTCATCTCACAAGTTTTCAAAGATTCTGGAGGCAGTGGAAAAAAAAATGGCTAAGTTGAACTCTTGCCTGCTCTTTTGACTGTGTAAAAAGCAATAGAAAAAAATGGCTTTCCCATTCAGCACAAAGACCTAGCACAAAAAATCTGCTGACCCATATAGAGTTGCAATATATAAAATGCTATTCTTTGTGTTTGGGAGACCACTAAGATTATAAAGTAATTTGTATTATATTTTTTTAATAAAAAAAATTTTATGTTAGGAAGCTGTTAACCATCTCAAACAAAGCCTAAGGCTTCGTTTGGACAGCTTTCGCACTGCTTTACTCGAACTTTTATTTGGTCCGGTGAACGTACGTAGAACTACGTTCGGCCGGCACTAAGATCGCAGGCACAAAACGAGAAATACCAACAATAACGAGAAATACCATTATGTGAAGACAAAATACCGAGTAATACCGAGCAATACTGAGCAATCCCAAAAAGTACCGAGTTTTTTCTAGAAAAAACTCGTTACTTTTTGGGATTACTCGGTATTGCTCGGTATTATTCAGTATTGCTCTTTACAGAGCAGTATTCCTCGTTATTACCAAACAATACCTAGTAATACCTACCAAATACCGAACAAAAACGGAGTAACAATCCTTTGTGATGAATACAATAAAAGTTCACTTTACTCTATTTTATAAAGCAGTAAGAAAACTTTCCCAAACGAAACCTAAGAAGTAGCGAGAAAATTGAGGGTGAAAATCATCCTCATCACATGCCTACTGATGTAGATGCATGTGCTTGAGTTAGTCATTTTGGTCATTAGCCCATCACATGTATTATATATTTTAATTATTTCTGTCTATTATTTTTTAAAAAATTATTATTATTTAGCTCTGAGCTTGCACTCCTGATAATGATATCTACTTCTTTGTCATAGATTAGGAAGCCTCCCATCTCCCTTTCTTAACTGGCTCTCATTTTGGCTTCCTTTGGAAAAGCTTTTTTTTTACTGTTTTCTACAGCTTTTTATACAGCTGCTCAGTTTTATGGTTGGCCTGACAATTAAAGCTTACTTTGTGATCCTTCTAAAACCCCTTTGCCTTATGTGCTTGTTGTAGAGCTTTCTTACTTCCTCTATTTTCATATTTGGGAGACTATGATGAGTTCCTTTACTTATGAGACTTAGGCTTCGTTTGGGACGGTTTTCTTCCTGCTTCTTAAAGCAGCTTTTTAGTTAAAGAGTTAAAATTTTTGTGCTAAAAAGACGCTTTAAGAAGCAATAAAAAAATCGTCTCAAATGAAGCCTTACTCTGACTGTACTTTGACGTAATGCATCGTCAATTTTGTTGTATATGATAATATCGTCAATTTTGTTGTATATGATAATATTGTTATCGATACTACAATAAGTGTCCAGCGTTCTACTTGTATGAATTAGTTGAAACTATTACCCACTCTATAGGGAAAGCTGCATTTAACTACCCACCCTACCCTCTATAGAGGGCAATCACCTTTTTTTTTTGGGGCAATCTCCTCATTTATTTTGGTCGCTCTTCTTCGATTTTCTTCTTACATTTTTTTTTTATAAATTAAGATATTATTTGAGATAATTTTTTTAAGGGATTTACATATATACCGTTTTATTTCATGCTATTTACATATCTAATACTTAAAATTTTATTATTACATGCCTACCACTCATATAAAATTTAAATATCAAATATATCACTCATATATTTCATTCTTGCCATCTATACCATCCTATAACTTATAATATTTCATTCCATGCACCCATATTTTACTCAATTGGTAGTAGACATGTAATATTAAAATTTTAGGTTTTTAAAAAACTACAACTACTCTAAGGTTTTGTTTGTGATAACTTTTTATTAATTTTTAAAACATATTTATAATGAAATTTTTATTTTAGAAATAATAAAAAAATTGTCTCAAATAACTATAAAAAATAAACCTCCCCATTGCTTCAACAAAAATTAGTTAGCACAGAAGAAAGAGTTCCATCCCAACCAATTTCGTGATTTTAATACATGGAATAATCTCAAAAGCCCATTTTACAATTTACAAAACAGACAAAAAACCTGAATCATGAAAAATATTCACCAATAATTTAAAAACAATGTAAGTTTCCATTACTCAGCTAGACCAACTTAATCAAACGCACTACCAAACACAATCCGCATCTACCAAACACCATTCACCCAACCGACCGCCTGCCTATCGTCCCCTCCTGATCTAACGGCGCAGAAGCCGATGTCACGTGCATCTGCCCGTCAAAGTCCCCGTCTCCTCCCCACGAAGCCGGGCGTCTTCCTGAAGAAAACCGCCGGACCGCCCCGAGCCCCGCCGGCGTAGCCACCGAAGATCCCTCCATCGCCGTCGCCGCCGACGGACGTCCCGACCAGGACACAATCTTTTCTGGTGGCGTCGATGCCTCCTCTTCATCCTCTTCAGACTCCCGATGAGTCGACGGTCGGCGGCATCGGAAAAACCCTATCAGCCTCGCAAAGCACCCGCCGGATCGTCGATGCTTCCAGTCCTTATCATCCACTGTCGAGGGCGCGAACACCGACCGGATGTGATGACTCCTCTCTCTTTCCCTATCTGAGAGCACTTTTCCGAAACAGGAAACCTTGGGCGATCCAGGTTCAGGCGGCGGAAGGGCTGATTTCCGATCCCCGCCTCCCCGTTTCTTCTTGAGTAACGTCCGGCCTTTGGGGAGGCGGCGGGCGCTGGCGCCGAGATAACTAGAGTGGCGAATTTTGTTGGGGAGGGCGATGATTGGGGCTTTCGGCTTCAGATTGCCGGAGAAGCGCTGGGAGTTGGACGGCGGCTGTTGCTGCTGCTTCTGATTCGGATGCTGGGATTTAGGATTCGTGTTCCCCTTTGTCGAATCATCCCGTTCGTAAACCGCGTTGATGTCAGTCCAATCGATTTCCTCCCCGATCCGAATCTGAATAGACTCCGCCGGCATGTCCGGATCTTCTTCCGCCCGCTTCGCCGCCGCATCCTCGCCGCCGATCATGGTCTCGCATGCCACCTTGACGTCGCCCCCACAGAGGAGCGTCTCAAGGTCCACCTGAGTCATTTGACGAAATTCCGCAGAGAGAGTGTAGGAGGGCGGATAGAATATAAAGGCTATAGGCTGAGCGGCAAACGACGTGACGGCGCGGCTGACGTCGGATTAGATTAGAACGTAGAAAGGAATGGCTCTGATTTGCAGAAACGATTCCGTAAGCGATTTTGCAAATATGACATTTAGAATTCCGTAGTCCCAAAGTGAAAAAAAGAGAAAAAGAAGGGCTAAGTCGTCCTTTTATGACTTAAGTGGTATTTTCGTAATATGCAATTTTAAAATTTTGAAGGGCCTTCTTGTCAGTTTTAGTCTACTGCAAAATAGATGGAAAACCGTGACCAAAATAATCTAGAGCGGTATAATAAAATGCAACGTGGTGGGAGCATTTCTTACGAAAAAAAAATAATAATAATTGCTTGAAGAACCTTTGTGCAAATATTAATTTGTCACTATTTATTTTATTTAAGATTCATTTAAAATTGTGATTTATCCTACTGATCTTATATTTTAAAAAATAGTTATATTTTTTTGTAAATTTTATATTGTGTTCAAGAGTTTTTTTATATTTCACATGTTGTTTGAAATAAATTTTCAAATTAAAAGCTATTAAATTTATTTTGAGATTAGTATAATATATAAAATTTCGATATAAATTTATATTGCAATTATATGAAAGTAAATTTAAGGGCTTTAAAATTCATCTTTATAGAAAATTTAGTTAACATATCTTGGGAAACTATTTTTCATAAATTTTTTTTTTTAAATGTACATATTTTATTTCCAAAATTAAAAAATGAAGGCACAAATATACTTAAAAATTTGCATAACTACCTTCATTTTTTTACATTTGGAGCATAGATGAATTAGCCAAACATTTTATTTGAATTTTTTAAAATTATAAAGTATAATTTTAAATGAGCTATACATATATATATTCGAGAAATTATTTTGCATGGAAGCCAGTGCAACTCTATGTCTGGAGACGAATCAAGAACATCCACATCAGGGAAACCGAGTTACGGTACAACGAACGAGTGATGTGACACGTTTTAATTAGTCTCTAAATTATTCGGCATCCACATGTAATAATTAATAGTTAATCTATATATTCACATTTTGGCTATCACTGTAGATTTGGTTGTTTGACTATTCCAAATAATCCTATGAGCGGAAGATAGTCGTTCATGTGGGTCCCACAAATTGATTTTGGTCGGATGATATCCTTACCGTGAGGTCAATAATTTTTCCAATTTTTCCTTTGAGAGACGCTGAGGGAGTGCTTCGAAGATAAAATCTGCATCTGACATTTTAACAAAAACAACCCATAGAAAATATATATTTATCTATGTACAGTTCAGGTAAATCTTCATTGAATTTTAAATTTCATATAATGAGAAAAAAGATCCGGTTCGTCTTCGAATTTTTTCTAAGAATCAAAATAATCTTTCACTTTATAAAAACACTAATTTTATCGCTCGATTCTTGATTTGTTTTAGATGACTTTCTTATGTTTCTTAAAGAAAATTTTTAATAGAAAATAAAAAAAAATTTGTACTATAAAGCTGCTTTAAGAAGCAATAAGAAAATCATTTGAACATTTAATTGAAGATTAGTTTTCGTTTGGGATAACTTTTTTATTTCTTTATGAAGCATTTTTTAGTATACAATTTTTTTGAATGTAAATTTTTTTTGGTGCTTTGCTTATTTTGATACTTGATATATTCTCATAAAATTATCTTGATCGGGCATGAATCTCGAGGCAAAATCAACCCATAAACTTCAAAAATTAAATATGGGAGCATCTGAACTCCGATTTCCGCAAACTTACAGTCAAACTGAGCGTCTCATAAATACGAACTTAACGACACCAAATTCAACTCAATCTGAGACCAAATGAGCCCAAATTAAGTGCCCGAAGTGCTTTTGGAAAGCTCAAACCACAATTTGAGTTATCAAACAGTCTTCGATTTTAACGAGCTTATAGTCAAATCAAATGGCTCGACAAGTCGAATCCAATGAGCCCAAGATCGCTGAAATCTGACATCACTAAGGCCTTCAAATGTCTGACGAACGGTGCGCGATCAGAGGATTCAATATCAGCCGTCCATTCAGCCACTCCCTATTTGCCCATGATCTCACATCTATTTACGGGTCATGCCACTCCAGAAAAACTATAGATAGACCCCTCATTTCTCATAAGAGGGAACCCAAGCAAGAAAAAAAGAAGATAATTGCTTCTCCTCGACCACTGCCGAAGTTCTTCGCATCGTTAGAACGACGAAAGAATCTACCGACGAGAAGAACCTCGTCGGACGCCCGAGTGACGCCGAAACTCTGGTCGACTTTGTAACTGAATTTCAATTCAGAAGAAACTCATTGTAATCTGATTGTCCTAACTTATGGGACGAATCAACCTCTTGTATCTCAAATTAAACTAGTAGAACTTTTCAACTGGGTGTGACCCCGTGGTTTTTTTCCTTTCCAGGGTTTTCCTCGTAAAAATCCTGGTGTTCTTTTATCTCATGTTTGTGTATGCTAGATATTCGTACAACGCTCAGACGAAAATTTTCTAACTCTACAGCTGAGTATATTCTAGCCCGGAACAATACTATTTTTTTCATTGTTTTTTAATAACTTTCTATTAAAGAAAACTATTTTCTGTAATTATAGCAACGAAATCATTTTCTATATAGCAACTTCACAACTAATTTTATAAAACATTAAAATTGTCCCAAACAAATCTAAATTAATCATTTGTGAAATCATTTAAGTGTTTATTAAAAAAAACTAAAATTATATTTTTAAATAGTCAAAAATTATTTTGATTATTTTTGTAAAGAGTAGATGTTAATTTTGATATATCTCTTTATATAATAATCGATAAATTGAAATCACCATTAGAACAAATTAATTCTCTAATGGATTTTACAGATCTCGATGCTCAAACATTTGGACAAATTACAGTCCAGATCATGTGATAATCATTTTCTGCTAATGACTTGTTGTTTGATTTGACAAGATATTAATCATAATTATACAATTATTAGCACAGTAAGAATCCAAGGCATCACCATCGTGTCATAAATTTTGATATAAGGCACAAAAGTCTAAGATATTTTGGAAAAAATATTTAAATAATTATTTAATCTTAATATATAAGGTCATTATTCGATCTATTGTTTTTTTTTTTTTTAAATTAAGAGTTTATAGTAGACTACTGATAATATATTATTGAACTTAAGAGTTGCCTTTGGTGGAGGAGAAATTATTACGTGCGGAGGTCGAACACAGAGAACTGTCCAATTTATCTCTGTGAACAATAAAAGCGCAGGTAAGTTGCGATTTTACTGTTCACCACTGTGTTTTTATTGTTCACAGAGGCAAAACCGAACAGTTCTCTGTGTCCGGCCTCCGCATGTAAAAATCTCCCTTGGTGGAGAGCTCTAAGGTAATAAGATGCTTAAACAAATGTAAAAAGCCTATTATATATGTTGCATGATTAATATTTGTTTGGGATGATCATGTGATGGAGCCTCGAGTTTGAGCGACGGGTGCCGGTGGCAAGCGATATCTAACAAGCGGAGATGATAGTTATGAAGGATAATTGAGGATTAATTCATCATTAAGATAGAAGTTCAAGTTTTTTCTTGTTAGATGTGGAGATTTTGGAGCAAGTGAACAATAACTTTTTCATTGATTGGAGATTAGGGGTCTTAAAAAGAATATTAGTATTTTTAAATTTTATTTTTATTTTTTTAGTGATTGTGCACTGTTTCTTAGGTTAATTTGATGTCGTAGAAAAAATGATTTTGATTTTAAATTTTGATATTTATATTAAATTATTTCGAGGCTTTTCTTTTGATCACTATTTAAGAAGACCACTTATGACAATTTATCAAGGAAATAAAATTAATTACTTGATCTAAAACTTATGATAATTTCTTTTCAATCTACTAATAACTTCTGCAAGAAATCATCATCGTTTTAACACCCCCAGTCTACTTTTCTCTTCTCTTGTTATTGGCAGCTGTGATGAAATTTCATGATCCAAGCTATTGAAGTCATGAATGGCAATGCCATAGAAAGAAAATTGGCAAAAGCATTCAAAGGCATGTGTTGTTGAATTGAAAATTTTTGTATTATTAAAATTTACAAACATGAAAATTTAGTCTCTTTATATTTTTTTAAGAATCTGGCCAGTTTAAACAATCGTATTTTATGATCGTATTTATCAAGAAATTTATATTGATAAGTCATACGTCACCAAAAATAGTCTTGATCATGCATGAATCTCAATGTAATTATATGATTGAGACTTCAAAAATAAAAATGGGGACCATCTGATCCCCAATTTCAACAAACTTATAATCGAATTGACATCTTGAAAAGACGAACCAAACGACACCAAATTTGACTCAATCCAAGCTCAAATGGGTCCAAACCACTCCCATCTTGACCTTGATCTCCCTATATTTACAAGTCATGCAACTCTACAAAAGACTATAAATAGCCCCCATTCTTCTCATGAGGAAGAGGAGAAGAAAGGAGGAAGAGAAGGAAAGAATTTGGGAGCTTCCTTGCCGCCAACCATTGCTAGAGTTCTTCCTGGCTATCGTCAAACTTCCACCCATTCATCGACCTCTGCCAGAGTTCTTCCAGACCACTGTAGGACTTCCGCCTGTTTGTCGACCATCGCCAGACTTCCACCGATTTGTCGACCACCGCCGAAGTTTTTCTAGACCCCCTTCAGACATTCTCATGTTCGTCGATCACTAACAGACTTTCACCCATTCGTCGATCACCAACGAACTTCCACCCATTCGTCGACTGCCATCAGAGTTCTTCCTGACCTCCGTTGGACTTCCTCCTATTCGTCGACCACCATCGGACTTCTGTCCATTCGTCGAGCACCGTCGGAGTTCTTCCCAACCTCTGTTAGACTTCAACCCATTCGTCGATCACCTACAATCCTTCTAACCACTGTTACCCGCCGACTATGATCATTCCGACCACAGTCGCCAAACTATGAACCTCTCGACCTCCGTCGTCTGTCAACTACAATCCTTCCAACCACCATCTGACATCCATCTCCCACTAACTACGATACTTTCCACCATAGTTTCCTGCCGACTATGATCATTTCGACCATTGTCGTCTGCCGACTATGATCCTTCTAATCACCATCGCCTGATTACAGACTTTTTGACCTCCGTCACGTAACTAAAATCATTCTGACCACCATTCTTCAGACAACGGTCCTTCTAACTAGGGGTGTCAATTCGGGTCAACGGGTCGGGTTCGGGTCGAACCCGAAACTGACCCGGCACTGTTCGGGTCAACCCGAACCCGACCCGTTTTTAAAAACGGGTCAGGTTTCTGGACCCGAACCCGACCCGATTCGGGTCCGGGTCAACCCGACCCGACACGAATGACCCGGAATTGACCCAAAATTGCTAATTTTCGGGTCAAAAATCGGGTCAATCACGGGTTTTCGGGTCAAAAACGGGTCAATCTCGGGTTTTTGGGTCAAAAATGAGTTTTCGTGTCACTTTCGGGTCACTTTCGGGTCAATTTCGGGTTGGCGGGTCAACCCGAACCCGACCCGATTTTTAAAACGGGTTGATTTCATGAACCCGAACCCGACCCGTTTCGGGTTTGAGTTGACCCGAACCCGGATTTTTCCGGGTCGGGTTCGGGTCGTGTTTCGTGTCGTGTCAAAAATTGACACCCCTACTTCTAACCCACATCGCTTGCCGACTATGGTCATGCTGCCCAAACGAACACTTCAACATTGATTCTTCCAACTCCCACCATATAATGCACTTTATCTGATGTATATTTTCTACATCAAGCCAAGACCTTCCCCCTATGGAAGGGCCTCAGTTGTAATCAATTGCAAACACTAGTGAATTCATTTAAAATGGGCTAGGCCAAGTGATTTTTGTCCTTTTAGGGGCTTCAACGTAAAAATTATGATGTCTCTTATAAACGCTATAATCATACTCTCTTATTTATTTGTGTGGTGGATCTTCGTACAAAGTTAAGATACTAAACTAGATCACTCTCTTCCACCACAAAAATTAGCATATTTTTTTTTAATTTTCTAGTTATTGTGTAATATTTCTCAGGTTAATTTGTATGTCTTAGAAAAATTGATTTTATGTAATTGCTTGTCAAATTAATCATAAATAATAATAATAATAATAATAATTTGAAAAAAGGCATAATTAGGAAGTTGGTGTCTCGCTTTCAAACAAATAATAAAATAAATTAAATAATCTGGATTTCTGAAAATTGAGCCAATATTTGCTGAGAAGACATAGCAGTCTCCCTTTCTCTGCTATCAACACAACATTTATTTTGAAAGGCTTATTTAAATATTATATTGCAGTCATGTGATTTGGATTTTAAGCTATTTGGTTCAATTTTCATATTATAAGTGGACAAATAGTCCAGCTAGCTGCCAAAATAAGATAGTATTTAATTAGTGATGTGACTTTAATATTTTCATGATTAAAGGTGATCTTAGTCTCTAATTAGGTTTAATATAGGTGATTATATATCCTATTTGACTTCATAACTAAGGGAGGGATGATGAATATAGATGATAAGAGATAGGGATATGGCTAATTTTAAAGAGAGATTAAGGTTTTGTTCGGGACGGCTTTCTTGTTGCTTCTTAAAACAACTTTTTAGTTTAAAAATTTAAAATTGTATACTAAAAGCTGCTTTAAGAAACAGTAAGAAAGATGTCTCAAACGAAAGCTAAGACTTCGCTTGGGAGAACTTCTTTATATTGATCAGATTATTTATATCCACATAATTAAAATAATATCAAAGGAAACTCAATGAAACTTTCATAAAATATAGGTTTCGTTTGAGACAATTTTCTTACTGCTTTCTAAATCAGCTTTTTAGTATGAGGTTTTTTTTGTACTAGAAAATTTTTATACTAAAAAACTGCAATAGAAAATAATAAGAAACGTGTCTCAAATAAAACAATAATGTATGAATGTCTAGTAATCACGTTCTACAATTAGAAGATGATAGCACAAACCTTAAGAATTAGGGTGGGAGTGATGAACATATATATTATGTAATGAGAAGAACTACACTTCAAAAAATACAATAATTTGAATGATAAGGTTGAAGCTTCCATCTCAACTATGAACATATATCCCTCTCTTCACTACCAACCTCACCAAATTTTAGGCCCTAATGGTGCTTATTGACTACTAAATAGTCTTTCTAACTTTAATATGCAAAGTGGTAAGGCTCAATAAATCATTTGTAACTATTCAAAAGCTCAAAGTAGGAGATGAAAGCATTTGAAGCTCTTTGTATAGCTCTGGTGGAAGAAGACATTATCGTCATCCTGATGAAGTCTTAGCTTGCTTTCAAGTTGACGGCAAATTATTGCGTCCGGTCACCTGACGTCCGGACAATCAATTCAGATGCGCCACGTCACCCAAATACATCAAGGCCCGGTGTGTTGCTGATGTGGCGCGCCTGGATTGGTGTCCGGACGAATCCGAACACCAGACGCAATAATTTGCCCAAGTTGACAGGCTAGCCGACTGATTTAGACCAAACAGCTTTAAGATCTATTAACCTTATTTAAATAAATAAATAAAATATTGTATTTATAAATTATTCTCATAAATATTTGAATTAAAAAGTTCATAATTATTCAATTTCTTAAGTTTTCATGGTCTTCAAAATTGTAGAAAGATATTGTTGAATTCAAATTTATCGTTGAGTGATATTCAGATTGATTTTACTTCTATGACTCGCAAGACTTTACTATGTAATAGTAAACCGATAGTAAAAATTGACAGAGCGAGTAAGAGAGAGATTATAAATATTCTTCGGCTTCGTCTGGGACGGCTTCAAACGAAGCCTTAGTCTTGTCCTTCTAATTGTCTTATGACATTTTATTTATAGAGTTATGAGACTACAAGAAAAGCAATATGAAGAATATACTAATTTATAAAAGCCGTGTAGCCCAATATTAGCTAAAAACAATTAACATATAGGCTACTGGCATCCTCCCTAGTTCGAGAGATTATTACGTTCGAAGTCTGGATTTAGTTTTTAATTCGTACTTCAATCACGTAAAGACACTTGAATTTTCTCTTTCATGTACACACTCTTCATATAAGAGAAGAGAAAAATATTGACGGCGCCCCTACACCGTCCTTACACCGCACATAATAATTATTCCTAAGTGCTTACTCTGCCCATTTACTTATTAGCCAAAGCTTAGACTAATCCACAGCTAGTCAATAATTTATTTGTCCCTTAGCTTTCTAGTGCTTTATTGATGTGTACAGAACAAGAGAAGCTTCAATGCATTTACTATTTATATGTTGAATACCAAGAAAGGGACTACAGAGCTCCCACAGAACATTTGCATGCTCTCAGAAGAAATAATTTCAGAATTTCTTTCTACTTAGAAATAATTTTGGTTGACTGTATTTTTTTATAAATAATATTGTCAATGAGAAAAATATTTTTAAATTATTTTGAATATAATAAATTTGTTTCACTAAAATTAATTTGTTATAGTCCAAATAGATCATTAAAATCGATTTGTTTGGGCTTATTTTAATTGTATTTCTTAAAATAAATATATAAAGCTTATGAGAAATATGTATATTTTTAAATTGTTATAAGAATTATATTTTTTTCTCTTTTTGAAAAAATCAAATAAGAATTTTCTCATAACTATTATATTACATTTGGTTATTAGAAATTACTTCTTATTACAGTCCATCCTTTTAGAATCTATATGCTAATCTAAGGCTTAGATTTTATTTGGGGTAGCTTTCTTACTGTTTCTTAAAATAATTTTTTAGTACAAAAATTTTAATTTTTACATTAAAAAGTTGTTTTAAGAAATAGTAAATAACCCGTTCCAAATGAAGCTTTAGTTTGAAATAACTTTTTTACTGCTTTTTAAAGTTGATTTATCTGACCTTATATATGTGTCATGCTTATGGAGTGGTTCTTTTCATCTTGTATAAATTTTAATACATTACTTAATTTCTTTCTTTAAGAAGAAGGCCAAAGATAAAGATAAATATTCTTTAGCTTGCTTCTGCATCTCATGCTTTGACATGAATTTTTTTCGCTCTTTAGGTTTTATTTGAGATAATTTTTTTTTACTATTTATAATAACTTTTTAATAAAAAATTTTAAAGTGATAAAAAAATAATAATCAAAAGCTATCCCAGCGTAAGCCTTAGGCTTTATTTGGATTAATTTTTTTATTATTTTTTAAAACAGTTTTTTAATACAAAAAATTTTCAAACTAAATTTTTTTTACTAAAAAACTAGTTTACAAAACAATAAAAAACTATCCCAAATAAAATCTTAATTTGTTATAATGCTTCACATGCATTCTTTTCCTTCAATTGAATTTAATGTTATTTTATTTTTTAATGGAATTTGTATATCTATTTTGTTGTTTCTGATTTATACTTCAAGTATTTCTAATGATTGAAATTTGGGATTCAACTTAACTATGTTTCCTTTTGGTACAGGTTATGCCGATGATACTGATGCAAGAAATCTATCTGACAAATTATTATTAAGTGCTTTTGAATTTCACTATTTGTTAAAGACTTGGCTTTATTTGGGACGGTTTTCTTTATACTTCTTAAAACAGCTTTTAAGTACAAAAATTTAATCAAAATTTTTGTACTAAAAAGCTACTTTAAAAAGCCTTAAAAAAGTCGTCCCAAATGAAACCTTAAGCTTCGTTAGGTTTGGGACAGTTATCTTATCACTTCTTAAAGCAATTTTTTAAAACAAAATTTTTATTTTTTGCACTAAAAAATTGCTTTAAGAGCAGTAATAAAGCCGTCCCAAACAAAGCCTTAAACTTCATTTAGAATAATTTTTTTATGCTTTCTAGTAAAAATTTTATAGAACTATAAATCTTTGCACTAAAAAGCTGCTTAAGCAGCAAGAAACCCGTTATAAAAAATAGTAAAAAATTTATTTCAAACGAAGCTTTAAATAACAATTTTCTTATAGTGCTGGCTTGCATATTTGTTGTTTGTAATTATGATAAAATTTTAGTACACTGTATTTAAAAAAAAATAAAATGTAGATATTTAGAACTATATTTTAGCCTCCCGTTCCACCAATTTGGTCAATGAAATTACTTGTGAGTTAGCTCATTAGAAATGCGTACAATCTCTAATATTCTGGAATGTCTCTGACCATTATTATTTCTCGTCATATGCTGGGAAGAAAGAGGAAGAGGAGTTGAACACGATTCCTCTATATGTTTTGTTGATGATTATTAAACAAGATAACGCAGATTAACCCATTAACGTGCTCAATGCCCACTGTTGGTGTAACCATTTTTTCCTACCAATTCTGTAATTTGTAAACATGTAATCTTTTTTTTTTTTAAGCAAATGAATGATTGTGAAGGTATCGCAGAAGTGAAGATGAAAAAAAATTTCAAGAGGGAGGCAGGAACAACAGGGAAGCCTCCACCTAGAACGAGGAGAAATTATTATGTGCGGACACCAGACGGGAAGAAATGTCCGGTCATGTGATGTGTGTACACACATGACCGGATGATTCTTCCCTTCCGGTGTCTGCACAGAACAATATCTCCCGAAAGAGGTTGCGAATTGAGTAGAAGAGAAAAGAGAGAAAGCTAGAGCAAAAAGTTATTTCTTTATTCTAATAATCAATCTGGAAATGATCATTGCAGTCAAGCAGCTATCAATCTGGAAGAACTCTTGGGCACCACTTAGGTCCTCTAAATTTGCCAAGAAAAGAGAAATAAATCTCAACAATTTAAAATAAATTTAATAACTGAAATGAGGACAATTGTACCATCTTATAATTACCACAAAAAGGACACAAATCCAGTTCTTTTACTATGCAGGACTAAGGCTTCGTTTGGGACGATTTTTTTTTTTTTGCTTTTTAAAGTGACTTTCTAGTAAATAATTAAAAATTTTGTACTAAAAAGCTGCTTTAAGAAGCAGTAAAAGACAGACTCTTCATTTGGCCTGCAGGGATGAAGTGATTTCATATAAAATTTTGCATCCCCTTTCTAGATAACAACAGATATCATTAATGGACAACTCTCGTGTTTTAAAATGCTTGAGAAAATTATATTAGAATGATTGGGAAGAAAGAACACAATATATCTTACTCTCAAGTCTTGCTCCCGAAGCCCCTCGGGCTTGGCCTTGTAGATACTGAATCTGCAAACTGCCTCCGAGATTCTGATCTTCTTTTCCTCCTAGCTGTACCAGCAGGTGCCTAACAAGAAAACAAACATCATCGTACCAATATTTTATCCGCTTAATGAATAATTGTTGATTTCTGGCATTTAAGGGAGAAAAATGCTAAATAGTTCAACTTTCTACTTTTCAACTCTTCTCATAAAACATGGATGTATATTCTCAATAAAAAAGATTGAAAATTATGATTATAGGACAACTTACAGGTGTAAATGGAGGTTAGCTTGTGTGAATTGGCACAAGCTCAAGTAGTTAAAGGGCTCATAAGCTGAGCTTGACAAGCTAATAAATTATATTTAAGCTAGTCTTGAAATGGCTCGACAATTTGTGAGATGGCTTGTTTGAAAAATATTAAAATACAATGTAATTGATATTAATAGTGTCTATCCCTGATGCTTTGGAACTTGGAAATAATTTCAAAATACTTTGAATGTCATAGGAAACAGTTACCTTCTCTTCAACTTTTAATGACTCCTCCAGGTCCTTCAATGCTGGAATTGATCCTGCTTCCATAACCCCCAGCAAGTTCTTCATGCGAACTCGCATTTGGAAAAGCTGAGCAACAAGTTGGCTCACCTGAATCCATTATGTCAAGGAACTTGCATTTTAGTGAGATTAAGCAGGAGCAAGTTTTATTAGATAAATGAATAGCAAAAAGATTGAACTTGCTACAGCGCTCATAAAACAAACCTGCTGCTCTGTTTTCCCAGATTCAGTAGCAACTCGCTTCCTCCTTGTTGGTGATTCAGCTAATAATTCTGGCTTTTCCCTTTCCTCTGCAGGAGGAATGTATGTCATCGAATCAATGCAAAATTTGAATTAGGGGCTGTTTAAGGATTTTGTAAGTCTCCTTTGGCCTTAATTAGTCTCTTGGAGGTAAGGGTTAGGGTTATCTTGAGATTGGCTGAAATTTTGAGATTTAGATTTATTCTGGTGAGGGCTCTAGGTTTGCTAGAGATTTGGAGAGTATTTCTTCCTCTTGAATTGAAGAAAATTGTATCTTGCTTTGTTTTTCTTGTTCTTGGATTGAATCAAAGTATTTCTCTTGTGTTTCTTCTCCAATCTACTATATTTCCTGCATTGTTCTTGCTGATTTCCACTTAAATCAGCCATATTTCTCGCTGTTTTTGCTAATTCTTGCTAGGTTTGCTTGCGAACTCAAGTATTACCCTTAGAGTTACTTGCGAACTCAAGTACTTCCTTTCAGAAACATTTATGCCAAAGAGCTAAACTATGCCAGAGAAGTCAGACATTTAACAGCAACTTCAATCGCATCGTAAATAGCTGTGCATGTAGCTTCCTAAATCTTTACGGATCTAACTTTAAGACTAGAAAAGTAGGCACTGTAACATTCATATTTTTGGGTTTGATCAAACTTCACTTGCGCCATAAAAACAGAAACAATATAATATTATATTATATCAAGATTTAGCTGTGCAAATGCAACTGTCAGATAATATAAAATGCAAACGCAAATTACTGGGATAAGTGAATACTCAAAAAGCAGAACCAAATAAATGGAAAAGCCTAATGACAATGATGATGAATTTAATGATGCAGTGTAAATAATTGATCTTGTTCTTTGAGGTTTAGCGTGAAACAAAAACTGTTTTCAGATTGGCTAATAGATAGGTTTTTCATTCTTATAAATAAATATGAAGGTAATGAGGGTGACTTATGCATTATTTGGGACGGTTTTCTTTCTACTTCTTAAAACAGCTTTTAAGTACAAAAATTTAATCAAAATTTTTGTACTAAAAAGCTACTTTAAAAAGCCTTAAAAAAGTCGTCCCAAATGAAACCTTAAACTTCGTTAGGTTTGGGACAGTTATCTTATCACTTCTTAAAGCAATTTTTTAAAACAAAATTTTTATTTTTTGCACTAAAAAATTGCTTTAAGAGCAGTAATAAAGCCGTCCCAAACAAAGCCTTAAACTTCATTTAGAATAATTTTTTTATGCTTTCTAGTAAAAATTTTATAGAACTATAAATCTTTGCACTAAAAAGCTGCTTAAGCAGCAAGAAACCCGTTATAAAAAATAGTAAAAAATTTATTTCAAACGAAGCTTTAAATAACAATTTTCTTATAGTGCTGGCTTGCATATTTGTTGTTTGTAATTATGATAAAATTTTAGTACACTGTATTTAAAAAAAAAATAAAATGTAGATATTTAGAACTATATTTTAGCCTCCCGTTCCACCAATTTGGTCAATGAAATTACTTGTGAGTTAGCTCATTAGAAATGCGTACAATCTCTAATATTCTGGAATGTCTCTGACCATTATCATTTCTCGTCATAGGCTGGGAAGAAAGAGGAAGAGGAGTTGAACACGATTCCTCTATATGTTTTGTTGATGATTATTAAACAAGATAACGCAGATTAACCCATTAACGTGCTCGATGCCCAATGTTACTGTAAGCATTTTTTCCTACCAGTTCTGTAATTTGTAAACATGTAATCTTTTTTTTTTTAAATCAAATGAATGATTGTGAATGTGTCGCAATAGTGAAGATGAAACAAATTTCAAGGGGAGGGAGGCAGGAACAACAGGGGAGCCTCCACCCAGAAAGAGGAGAAATTATTCTGTGTGGACACCGGATGAGAAGAACCGTCTGGTCATGTGTGTACACACTGTATAAATTTATACACAATGTGCACACACATGATCAGACGGTTCTTCCGTCCGGTGTCCACAGAATAATTTCTCTAGAGAGAGGTTGCGAATTGAATAGAAGAGAGGAGAAAGAAAGCTAGAGCTAAAAGTTATTTCTTTATTCTAATAATCAATCTGGAAATGATCATTGCAGTCAAGCAGCTATCAATATGGAAGAACTCTTGGGCACCACTTTCATTAGGTCGTCTGAACTTGCCAAGAAAAGCGAAATAAATCTCAGCAATTTAAAATAAAATTAATAACTGAAATAAGGGTAATTGGACCATCTTATAATTACCACAAAAAGGACTAAGGCTTCGTTTGGGACGGCTTTTTTTTTTTCTTTTTAAAGCGACTTTCTAGTAAAAAATTAAAAATTTTGTACTAAAAAGTTGCTTTAAGAAGCAGTAAGAAACTAGTCCCAAACGAAGCCTAAGACAGACTCTTAATTTGGCCTGCAGGGATGAAGTGATTTCATATAAAAATTTTGCATCCCCTTTCTAGATAACAACAGATATCATTAATGGACAACTCTCGTGTTTTAAAATGCTTGAGAAAATTATATTAGAATGATTGGGAAGAAAGAACACTATATATCTTACTCTCAAGTCTTGCTCCCGAAGCCCCTCGGGCTTGGCCTTGTAGAAACTGAATCTGCAAACTGCCTCCGAGATTCTGATCTTCTTTTCCTCCTAGCAGTACCAGCAGGTGCCTAACAAGAAAACAAACATCGTCGTACCAATATATTATCCGCTTAATGAATAATTGTTGATTTCTGGCATAAGAAAAATGTTTTGAAGGAAGAAGAATGCTAAATAGTTCAACTTTCTACTTTTCAACTATTCTCACTAAACATCTCCCACTTTTGTATTTCTTTCTTCCCCAATTTCTCATTTAAATCCATCTGTCTTTCACAAGAGGTTCAATCCTTGAGATTAGAATCTTCTAAGTAATAATAGTGTCTATCCCTGAGTTAGATCAGTCCCTAGTGGACCGGTCCAACTACAACCAATCCGTAGTGGACCCGTTTTTGTTTATTCGAGGAGCGGCGGCGGAAAAGAGAGAGATAAAGGAGGGGGCGGCAAGGGCTCTATAGTAATTTTGGCTTGATTAATTAATTGTATGTTTTAAGTAGGACGAGAAAATTAGGGTTAGAGTTATGTTTTGATTATTGTGTTATTATGGGAATTTTCTTCTTGGTGTCTTTTGAGCCTTAGCTTTGTCTAAGGATTGAAAGAGAACGATCCTCTTCTCGAATCGAGGATCAATTCTTTGTTAACTACTGTTTTTGGTGTGATTCCCCATCAGATTCTGTGAGTTTATTTGCTGATTTTATCTCTATTGATAGGAATGCTTGAGATCTACAAGTATTCCCTATCACCCTGATGCTTTGGAATCGGAAATAATTTCAAAATACTCTGAATGTCATAGAAAACAGTTACCTTCTCTTCAACTTTTAATGACTCCTCCAGGTCCTTCAATGCTGGAATTGATCCTGTTTCCATAACCCCCAACAAGTTCTTCATGCGAACTCGCATTTGGAAAAGCTGAGCGACAAGTTGGCTCACCTGAATCCATTATGTCAAGGAACTTGCATTTTAGTGAGATAAGCAGGAGCAAGTTTTATTAGATAAATAAATAACAAAAAGATAAAGATTGGACTCGCTACAGCGCTCGTAAACAAACCTGCTGCTCTGTTTTCCCAGATTCAGTAGCAACTCGCTTCCTCCTAGTTGATGATTCAGCTAATAATTCTGGCTTTTCCCTTTCCTCTGCAGGAGGAATGTATGTCATCGAATCAATGCAATATCCTTGTTTCATGTGAAACACTATATACCAAAGAGCTAAACTATGCCAGAGAAGTCAGACATTCTTCAAAAAGAACAACTTCAATCACATCGTAAATAGCTGTGCTGTGCATGTTGCTTCCTAAATCTTTACGGATCTAACTTTAAGACTAGCAAAGTAGGCACTGTAACATTCATATTTTTGGGTTTGATCAAACTTCACTTGCGCCATTAAAACAGAAACAATAGATTTAGCTGTGCAAATGCAACTGTCAGAATAATAGAAAATGCAAACACAAATTACTGGTATAAGTGAATATTCAAAAAGCAGAACCAAATAAATGGACAAGCCTAATGATAACGATGATGAAGTTAATGATGCAGTGTAAATAATTGATCATGTTCTTTGAACTTTAGCGTGAAACAAAAACTGTTTTCAGATTGGCTAATAGAAAGGCCAAGAAGCTAAAATTGAATAGAAAAAACTAGGAAGGGTAATGAAACCACTTTTCAGCCAATCTCAATGGTGATTATGAATTCTGATTACTTGTTCTGAAGTTTTAGCTACATTCTAATACATATTTAAAACGTTTATTAGAAACAAAACATATCTTGTAACAATTAATAGTGAAATGGGCCATTAAACATAGCAAATGGACAAAAGGTTCATTCTGGGTCAGCAGGGAAAAAAAAATACCAGGCGTCATGGCATTTATCATGAATTCCATAACTTGAAGATTTTTCTCGGCTTCACGAATTTGAGCTGGAGTCACCTTACAAAAAAAACATAAAGAGCTCAATAAAACTTACATGATCCAACATTTGAAAAAGGAGAAAAGAATCAAAATGATCCCCAAGTTTTTTGAGGGACCAATTTGTCCCTCAACTCTTTAACATATGATATTTTTGGTCATAACATCCAATGTTGGAGTTAATGATGTCAAATGTAATAATATTTTGATGATTTTTAATTAAAATTTTATTAAATGTTTGAAATTAAAATTTATTTATTATTATTTTTTTATTACAGAAATGTCTAATTAATTTTTTTATAAAATTTATAATTACTTAAAAATTACATTTAATAAAATTTTAATTAAAATGATCAAAACACCCTTATATTTAACACCATTAACTCCAATATTGGATATTAGGATAAAAAAAATCTCATTTTAAATAGAGTTTGGAATCATTTTGATCTTTCACAAAGAGTTAAGGGACCATTTTGGTCCTTTTCTCTTTGAAAAATGCCCCATTCTTTTTTTTATAGAACAAAAATTAATTCCCAAATATTTTATTCATTAAAAATAGGATATAATGCTAGTTACATATAAATAAGCATGAAACTAGTTACATACTAAATTCTATGAATGGACCCAGTTAATATTTAGCATTAAAAAAGAGAATAGACAGGACTCTTAATTTGTGACATCTACCTTGGGAACTCGGGAGTATATCATTAAGCTAGAGCTTTTCGTAGGTCTTATCCGTGCATGATCCCACATCAACATTAAAATTACAAACACTGAATGTGAAACTTAATGCCAAGTGAACAGATAATTAATTTATGAAGAAGAACTTCAATATGTGGCCAAAGACTGTGAGGAGATAACAATAGAACGAAATCAATCTTAATTCTTAAACTTTATAAAGTCTCTGGTTCAGCGGCCCTCATGCGGGAATATAATTCTATAATTATTATAAGGGAAAATGTTAGGTGTTGCTCCAGTTTTTAGATTAGTTGTTCTGCATGACAACACAACAATGTAAAATCCTTATTAACAGTGGTTATAGGTTGATGTGTGTGCGGCAACCCCTTACAAGCCCATTTGAATAAAGGAACAAGAAATTCCTATGATTCCTCTCCCTCTCACCCTTTCCTGCCTCTCTCTCTCATCCAAGAATCCTCTTCCTCGTTCAAGAATTCATAACAAGTGATATCAGAGCCTCGTTGAGGCGATCTCGAGGAGAAATTATTCTATGCGGAGTCCAAACGTAGCTCTACATCCAGACTCCAATTAAATGCTGACATGTGTTTAGATACTTTTTTTTTATCGGGCTCGGGATCAGATGAGTGGCTCATGCAAAGTCACAGGTCGGAGTACGCACAGGTGCCCGAGGAAGACGAGCGAGCTAGAGGGTGCTCGACACAAGAGCAAATGCGTGGGCCAGAAGCTCACAGGAGCTGGTGATGCACAAGGCACAAGGGTGCAGATCGCGGAAGGAACAGTGATAGACACATGTGCGCGCTGTTTAGAACGAGCAGGAGCGTGAGCTAGAGCCGTTGACCGGAACGCATAATGGAGGTTGAGCGAGAGCGGGATTGGGCCTGACTCGACGGATTTGCTAGTGAAATTAGTGCAGGATGCCGGTCAGATCGCAGCAGGCGCACACGTGGTTCTTTGAATGTAAAATTTGGACCAATGTGGAGATCGTTGGGTGTTGGTCCAGTTTTTAGATTAGTTGTTCCGCATGACACCGCAACAATGTAAATCCGTATAAATAGTGATTATAGGTTGATGTATGTGTGGTACCCCCTATACAAGCCCATTTGAATAAAGGAATAAGAAATTCATGTGATTCCTCTCTCTCTCTTTCCCTTTCTTGTCTCTCTCTCATCCAAGAATCCTCTTACACATTCAAGAATTCATAACAGAAAATAAATAGTCCAGAGATTGTACCTTGCCCATGCCTGGTATCATTCCAAGTACACGACTCACAGAACCCATTCTTGCAACAGCTCGTGTCTGCTTTAGAAAGTCATTGAAGTCAAATTTAGCACTCATGATTTTCTTCTGCAGGTCCTCTGCATCTTCCTGCCGCATCTGTTTTAGCAGTACTATTGTTTAGGAACACAATTAAATGTAAAAAAAAATTCAAACAGAAAAAAGAAAAACACTCACAACTTCTTGGGCCTTCTCAACAAATGATAGCACATCACCCATTCCTAAGATGCGTCCAGCCATTCTATCGGGGTAGAAAGGCTCAAGATCCTCTAATCGTTCTCCCCGACCTACAAGCTTAATTGGCTTTCCAGAAACCTGATGAACATGAAAAAAAAAAAAACAAAGATGCTGACAATGACGGATTATAACTGTTTCAGGATGATAAAGTTATCTTTCCAGCTAAAGATTGATGGTGACAGGGCAGGAACACAAAGTACTATGCCGTAAAAAATTTGGACATAGATGTTTGGTTGCATGATGTTCTCTCATACTTCCAACAGAATTAACTCATTTAGAATGCCAAACATAAAATAAGATTCTAAGATTATTTCTATACTCAGTTTAGGGGATTGTTTGATCTGGCAAAGGCCATTATAATTTGAACACAGAACATGCTTATGTCTGAGTGCGCATGCACCAGTACCAAGCTGGGGGTAGAGTAAAAACCTCTCTAACACTTAAAGCAGCTCCACCTCTTGAATCACCATCCAGCTTTGTCAATATTGCACCAGTTATTCCAATTTCAATGTTGAAAGTTGTCACCAAGGCTGAAAGCAGGAGAAGAATTATGTATGGATACAGTAAGAGAATAATATGTATGAATATAATAACAAAAGAAAAATTAGAATTTCAATTATAATTAGAAACAGACAGGATTTGTAGAACATCATGCAAATTACCGCTTGAAGAGAAAACTCTGTTAGACCGGTCCAGCCGGTCCACACGGGGCCGGCCCAGCGCAACAGAGGCAGAACTTCTCCGCCTCCTGTGCATGCTGTCCACGCCGCACGATCCAGAAAACTGGATTAGGAAGGATTTTTTAGGAAGTTTAAGAGGGAAAGTGAATGTAGGGATTGTTTAGGGATTTCCTTTTTATTTGTATGCATTAAATAGTTTGATTTCCTAGGATTATTGCATCTTGAATTTGGTTGAAATTTGAGATCTCCTAGATTTAGGTTTTTTTTTGGCTCTAGAGGCATGTAGAGATTTGGAGAGATCGATCCTCCTCTCGAATTGAGGATCAACTGTATCTTGCTATTTTTCTTTTCTATTTCATCAAATAATACAAATTTTTTACTATTTTCTTGGTTTTGTGTGGAGGATTTTCGCTGTTTTCCGAAGATTGATAAGAAATACTTGAGATCTACGAGTGTTTTCTATCAAACTCTCTACTTTCTATGATTGTTAGATTTTGAATGCTTAAGAGAGGAAATAAAGGAGAACTTCATAGTCCTCCAAAGCAGACAGGTTTTGTATAACATCATGCAAAATACCGCTTGAAGAGAAAACTCTCTACTTTCTATCATTGTTGGTTTTTGACTGCTTAAGAGAGGAAATAAAGGAGAAAACTTCATACTCCTCCAAAGCAAAAATAGCATAAACAAACAGCAGACTGTTATCCAACACAATGAGTTAGTAATCAACTTGCAACTTGCAATACCTGCAGCTTCTTGGCCAGTCATTGCATCTACTACAAGCAAGACTTCAGTAGGATTTGTTACCTGCTTCACTTGCTTCAACTCATCCATCATTGCTTTATCTATCTGATAGGAAGAACAATCTCAATTTCAGTCGTGCCATGCAAGGAAGCGGATAACTACAATAATTATTCATTAGTATTTCAAGTTTGAACCTCGCCCAAGATGTGGCCTGCAAATCCACCCCTTTGTGAGACAATGGAATCACACATGTAGCAACAAAGTAGTGCAGTTTCATCAGAGGTTGACTTGACTCAAAAAGTGGGCTGGCGATGCAGGCTTAACATCAAGAATAGAGTCAGTAACATGGACCATAAGCCACTAGATGAGAAATATCCATATGACTCAACTACATCATTCCTAATTTTGTCAACATTTAGACTCAGCCCTATGAGATCACTATAAAATATAATTTATTTGATTAAACATTCGTGAAAATCTCCCAGCTTGGTTCAACTAGAGCTCTATTCTTCTTTGATGAAAGAGACAAAGAGTAAGTCAGATACATAGCGAGACAAATGGTAACATATATTGTTTTACCATGATCCAAATGGTTGCTCACTTTTTAAACACTCACTTTTTAAATACAAATATATTTTATATAAAATTTAATGATATTTTAAAATGGATTATTGGTATTTTCAAAATATCTAAGGCAACTTGCTTATATATATGATTGTACTATAAGTTTAGAACTTAATCTCCACTTTAATCGAAAGTTTTCTCTTCGGAAATGTAATCGACTATAGAGACTTGCCTCTATAGGAACCGAGATCCCAGTGAAAAATCTTTGGATGCCGATCAAGCCAATCCAGGGTCAATTTCATATTTAAAATGATAGGTGAATATGACTTCTATCCTTCAGGATAATTTTTATATTCCCTACGCCGAGTTTAAATGCGCTCAAGATCTATTAGAGCACTTAAGATGCATAGTCAATGGAGTCGAACTCTTTTTTACCCCTGGAGAATGATGAGGACATCCGACCGTTGAAAGTCTATCAGATAAGGAGCAGAAGATCGACGGCTACGATTAGGCCACTTTATTTTTGAGCATCTATTTGTATTTGATTTTATTATGTATATTTTCTGTTTTTACCCTCACTTTAGGGAGTAGGCTTATGTGACCCCAAGGGGCACTTTTGTCATTGGACATGTTATTGTATTTTGCCTATTTATGGAACCCTCTCCCTCTTTGGAGGGGATGATGATTATGATAATAAAAAAATTTCTGCACTTTGTATCTTGGAGAGTTGTGAGAACTCTTGTGAGAGTTTGAAGTCCCTTTGTGAGGGCAAAGCACTACCGATCAAAAGCAGGAAGAGCTCATGGTTTATTTCCATCTCAACTTTGTCTTACTATTTTGCTTTAGCCGCCGGCCCACACCTTCCCCTAGCCGCTGGCCACTCAATAACCCACCCATTGACCGACTCCCACCACAAACCGCTAGCCCCCCCTTCCCCTTTCTAAGCCGTCGGCCAACTTTCCCACCCCTTTGGCCGATTCCTCCCTCTAACCACCGACCCCTTCCCCTCCTAGCCGCCGGCCATCCCCTCTTTCCCATTGCTCCAAGATTTCAAATCAAGTAATCAATGCTTTCCATATTTGACACATCTTAAATTAGGAAAGTTTTAAATTCATTTGAATTTGTATTTCTTTCTTAAAATAAGATGAGTTATGAGAAAAGTCCCCCCCCCCCATACCAATTTGAATTTAAGTAGAAATTTGCCATAATTCCTCATTCCTTAATTCCCTCTTTCCTCTTTTGAGATTTGCTATAATTCATCCTTCATTAATTAATATTCTAGGTTTCGCAAGTCTCTTAACTCCCCAAATCAATTCCTCCCCTCAAGCTAGCCTCTGCCCCCTCCTCTACCCTCTTTCCTCTTTTGCTCTTTCCAATTAATTATCCCCAATTACTCACTCTCTAAATAGAGGATAAATTCCCCTCCCCATGGTCAGCCACAACCTTAGACCGCTCGTCTAATGTTGCTAACAACTTCCCCCATGTTTCCCTAGCCACCTACGTAGTTTTCTCACCCTAATATCAACTACTCCAATATTTGAGCCTTACATGATTGTTGTCCAGATTTCTAGAACAAGTGGAATGTTGTCCAAATTTCTGGAAGATGTCGGATGGCTGTCCAAATGTCCATAAAATGTTAGATTGTTGTCCCGACATGTAAGATGGGTTCTTATTGCTTCCCTCCCCTCATAAGCACTCAACGACTTCGTCGGAGCTTAGTATCTTCTTCCTACGGGTAAACTCTTCCCCCCTCCCCTTATGCCTAATCATCCTCCATCAATTGTGTGAATGGATCTCTATGCCTAATCATCCTCCATCAACTCGGAGCATCGTATGATCGTGAAAATGTCTCCACTTAAAACCCTACTAAGAACATTGTGTGAATGGATCTTTATAGTGTTTAATCTAAATGTTAATTCAAGGATTCTTTTTTAACGCCTCACATTAGCATGACATAATTTTAATTTGATTATTTTATTATCCTAATTTTCTCAAGTAACTAATTGTCTGATCTTAATCATTATCTGGTTGGCTTAAATCTTTGTTAAGAACTCGAGAAGTTAATTAATTGCAAAGCTCTGTTCACAAAGGTGTAATTTTCAAATCAATCACATTTGCCTATACATGTAGTTCTACATCATAAGTGCTATGGAGAGTTTTAGAAAATAAAGTGGTTAATAATGCTTATACTCAAGTCATCAAGGATATGTATGCAGGAGATGTTACTTGTGTTCAAACATAAGGAGGTTGGACCAAATATTTTCCTATTTTAGTTGGATTACAACAAGGATCAGCTTTAAGCCTATATCTTTTTACTTTAGTCATGGATGTTCTTACTAGACATTTGCAGGAGGATGTGTCACGGTGTATGCTTTTTGTTGATGATATTCTTCTTATTGATAAACCTAGAGAGGGAGTTGAGGGAGTTGAATGCAAACTTGAATTATGGAGGCCAACATTAGAGTCTAAAGGTTTTCATTTGAGTAGATATAAAACCAAATACATTGAGTGTAATTTTAGTAGTAATAGTTCTAATGGGGGGATTATGACTTTGGTCGATCAAGTCATTAATAAGAGTACACGTTTTAGACATATCCGGTCTAATGTCCAGAGTGATGGCGAAATAGATGGGGATATTTTTAGTAGAATTCAAGTTGGATGGGTAAAGCAGAGAAATGCATCAGGCCTATTGTGTGATAGAAAAATACCCTCAAACTTGAATTCTATAAGATGGTGGCGCAAAATGTTATAAGATACGTGAAAAGGGTTGGAAAATTCTATAAGATGGTGGCGCAAAATGTTGGCCATTAAAAGAGAAGCATACAATTAAGTGAAGTGTTGCAGAGATGAGAATGCTCAAGTGGAAGAGTGGCTTTACTCTTAGAGATAGAATGTGAAATGAGTAGATACGTGAAAAGGGTTTAGTAGCTCCAATGATAGATAAGATTTTAGAAAAAGTCGCCTTAGATGGTTTGGTCACATAAAACGTCAGCCTTCTGATAACCCGATTAGGAGAGTAGATGTATTAGATTTGGCCTATTTTAAGAGGTAGAGGTAGGCCTAAAAAGATTTGGTTAAAAAATATTATAAATGACTTTTTTTATTAAATCTAAATGAGAATTTGACTCTTAATAGTAGACAATGGATAGCTTACCCCACGAAGTGGGACAAAGGCTTAATGTTATTGTTATCTTTGTCGTCGTCAACAAGTACCTTGCAAAAGCTTACTACTTTTCTGCCCTTCATACAATACCTCCATTCCGGTGTCAACCTCTGTTCCTAGTTTGCAACATTACAATTATATCCGAAAGTATTTAGGACTCAAACACTTACTAACTGAGATTGGATTGGCAATTACTCTTATTGCTACCTGCTTCATGGGCTAATGTTTTTTAAGCTAACTGAAATACCTCAAAATTCATGAATACACCAACGTTCTACAATAAACCCTACTTGATTATAATTTGAAATGGCACTAAAGTAGAAAACAAAGAACCCAAGCTAAACTAAGCAACTCCAATATAACCTGTAATCTTCCAGCAGTGTCCACTATGACCACATCAATCCTCCTTTTAATTGCTTCTTCCAATCCATTTCTAGCTATTTGTGATGGTTTTACTTCAGTCCCTTCTTTGTAAACAGGTACGCCAACCTGTCACAATTATAAACTAGGATGAAATCGAAATCTACAAAACTCAGTAAGGCATACTTAAAAACCCCAAGAAATAAATCAACTTTAAATTAACATTAAAATTCAGCATAAAAATGCAATTAAACCTTGGATTATAGATGTAAAGCTTTGGTCAACGTACAAAAACCATACCTGGTCACCCAGAATCATAAGTTGGTCAATGGCTGCGGGCCTATAAACATCTGCAGCAATCATCATACAACTTTTACCCTGAAATCTGTCTAATATCTCTTAGTATAAATGTAATAGAATCATCATCAAAATGGAAGCAATCAGAGAATGCAGGCTGTGAACTGCACCAGCTTCTTAAGGTAGAAGGCGAGTTTTGCACAGACAGTTGTCTTTCCTACGCCTTGTAATCCTGCAAGTAATATCACGGTGGTACCAGACTTGGAAAAAACTAGGTCTGAAACTTCTCCGCCCATAAGTTTCACAAGCTCGTCATGCACAATCTGCGATGCAGGAGTACTATCACTTATACTAAACTCTATAAATCTAAATGAAAAGATTAGGATTTTTAACAAAAAAAGCTTATTTTCTGTCAATGTTGGACACAGCTGAAATTCTGCCCTGAACCAGAAAGATAGTGATCCCGATCATGGGTATAAGGCAATACTTCTACTTCATCATCATTATTAGCCTTATCCCAACTAATTGTAGATAGCTTTACATACCCTCTTCTTCCATTCATTCCTATTAAGCACAAAATGAGATATTCAACTTATACAGTACAATTTTTTTCTCAATTATCCATATTATTTTTAATCTATCTTATTTACTTACAAAATCCTAATCACTAATTTTAACTAATCACCTTATGGGTGCATCACTATTATATTCCTTTTTTATTTAATCTATCATTCCAATATTTTTAACACATTATCTTTGTTTCCATGCTCAAATTGATTATCAATAACTTTATTACCACCCATTCAAATTCATACTATTAGCATAGCAAAAATGTCAAGTTAGGAAAGAGATATTTAGTGAGTGTGTATAATTATTTGATTGTTTCTTAGAACATTATGCTCATTCCTATAATAATTATAAAGGGTACATCAATGAATAAGAGATGAGAAAGCGTTTTCCCCTCAAACAAGGCATCAAAGTAGGGTTCACTTATCTCCTAAATCGCAATCCTGTCATACACTGAATGTCTACACCTGCTTTATGCCTATGAGCCCTAGCCACAAGCAACTCCAACCATTTAGCCACCTACATGCTCTAGTCGCACGAAGCTCGTTTATGCTTGACTGCCATTGCATAACTCCCATCTATAGCTCATTACTTCCCATTGCACGCAATCGCACAAAATTAGCTCACAACCTAGCTCCTATCATCTACTCAAACCACATTTATTATTGTGTGCCCACCCCTCCCCATGTTCTTATCTCATATCTTTTCACAGGTTCCCAGATCTATGATTACCTAAACCCATCACTTTTTTTTCCTTCATTCATGATAATAATCATTCATGGAACCAGTACTCTATTCCTCAAGACGAAATCCTCACCATCTATTAAATTCAATTATAACAACTATCTCCTATGTTCTCTAGCTTTCCATTTTCTCACAGGATTTCACGAGAAGCGCTGTAATCTTATTTCTCTTCCTCCAAAATGGAAGAACACAATCAAATACATGAAATAGCAATCTTAAGACTGTTATTCTCATATGGATGCTCAATACCCTGAAATCCATTATTATCTATTGTCATGTTTCAGGAGACAACCAAAGGGATATTATACTTTCGCCAATCCACCTCTTTTCAGCAACATCACTTGAGCAGGCACTCTACTTTGACTTATTCTCTTTTCAACATGGTGACAAATCTATATATGAGCACTACAACATCTTGAAAGAAATATCATATGAACTTTTTTCAATATTACCACTTTACCACCGACCCAATCACTTACTATAAACAAAATGAGGAGTTTCTAGTTGCCAAGTACCTCTTCAGGCCTCATCCATTCCCACAATATGTTCAAGCTCAGTTGATAATGGAATTTATTGTCCTAAACGTCTTCATTGCTCTCTATTAAGTTCTCCATTCACTTAAATATCTGCTTCACCTTTTTCAAATTAGGATCACACAACTTTTGCCACTGTAGCCATCATGGATGAGGTTGTCATGGTTGTGGCCATAATCATAATCGCAACTCATTCCCAACATGCTATCATTCATAAAGGACAAATTACTCGTCCAACCATTGTTGGAAAAATTTTTGCTATCCTCTAGCAACTTGGTATGTCTCAAATACGAGCAGTATTTGAACTAATTCCATTAGTGATCCTTCAAGTTTAATTATCATTCCAAAAGCAGACTATAATTGCCTTCTATAACACAATCAATTGACCATTTAATCATCTCAAGTTGTATCCTCCAATGGATTGGTTTCAACTGCATATTCTGGTGCATCTTATGATTTAGAATCTAGACTTTTTTCTCATATGACAGGTAGTCGATAATTATTTTTATGGTTTACAATTAAATCACTCCCACTAGTTTTTATAGTTGATGAATTGCTTTCCTTCTCTTTATTGTGGAAAAGGATTTATTTATCCCTCCTCATTGACATTAGACAATATTTTGTATATCCCATAATTTCGTATAAACATTTTGTCTATATATTGCCTCTCCAAAACACCTAATATTTAATCCATCTTACTGGATTTTTTAGGATCTCAACAGAATACGATTAACAGAGGCATAGAGGCTAGACACATTTAATCTTTAATTTATGTTGCTTTCATTGCCTTATCCTCCTATATTTCAGTGTCACCTGGGTCACCCTCCACCCCACCGCCTTCTAGCTTTCACTTATGTAGTTATGTATCATCCTTTGATACAAAATTTTATGATAAAACTTGTGAATATCATAAGCATCACCGTATTCCCTTTCCAACATCTTCCTCTTCCCGTAGTAAAGAAAAACTTCTAATTTATTATATTAAAACATCTAAGATCAAGCCTGTTGTCTACTCATTTGAGCTTTCATTCATTTATTTTTGCTATTGATTACCACAGTATGGCTTTTTTTTTGTGGGATCATTGTTAAAGTTATAATTAGAAGTTTTCTTTACATTCAAGCTATTTTATCAAGTAAAAAATTTATTTATTTTAAAATTAAAACAAATTTAAACCCTTTAAATTAATAATATTTTTAATATATTTAATCTCCTTTCACTCCTTTTATGTTGAGAATAGTATTATCTGTCAACCATCATGTTCATATACATGCCAAAAAAATAAAATGGTTGAACGTAAACGCCTATATCTTTCTAGATATTGCTTGCATATTAATGTTTCAAATGTCAGCTCCACGATATTTTTTGTGTTGTTATTCTCATCATTTGATACCTACTTAATTGTGCTTTCACCAAAGCACCATTTTCGGTGTTGCTATTTTCATACTCAAAAAATCATTGGTGTTACAATTCGAATTCATATACATGAATTCTCTATGTATTTGTCAATACTACCTTAAATAAGGCATCCCCTTCACTTACACAGCTCCTAACAATGCTCTTGACAAATCTCCTAACCATTTATAGCTATGATGTTTGCTTCAACCTTATAATTTTATGCTTGGGCTTTATTTGTCTCATAATGAAGCACCTCATCCCATCTTTTGTCTACTACGGTTTAGCATTCGCCAAAAACTAATCCCTAGGATCTTCATCTTCCTATTGCTCTACAAAAGGTAAATGTCAATGTATTGGACATTAAATGCTCATTTATACCCTTCGAACATTTACAGTTTCATTTTATTAGTTTTTACTCATCTTTTTCTAATCTCTCTAATTTCCAGGCATATTAGGAGGCTCTATTTGATCTTAATTGAAAACATATAAATGACCTTGAAATGGGTGCCTTTATTGATAGCCATATAAAGGATTTGGTAATACCTCCTAAGATAAACTTATTTCATATCGTTGGGTCTTCACCATTAAGTCTCATCCTAATGACTATTGAATACCACAACGCTCAATTGGTGACGAAAAGGTATGCACACGTATATGGTATTGACTATTTTGTTACTTATTGGTTAGCTTAATCATGTTTTTCTTCTCTTGCTAGTGTCGATTATCAAGAATGGACAATGTGGATGTTATAATATTTTTCTATATGAGGACCTAACCAAAGTTGTTTATATAGAACAAGCTTCTTGGCATTTTGCTCAAGGTGAGACCAAGATATGCAATATTTGAAAACTTGTATATGGGCAGAGTAAAATCTTAATGCATGGTTCAACAAAATTTGCAAGGTTCTAGCTAATGTTGGAGTATGAAGTAATGTTGCTGATCACTCTATTTTATTTGACACTCTGCCTTTAGCATGATGATTTTTTTTATGTATGTTGATAATATTCTTTTCAATGGAAGTGACACTTTGGGCATTGCTAAAATACAATTTCATCCTGTATTATAATGCTGTATTGATTTTATTTATTTATTTATAATAGCTGGGTTCTCTAATGAATAAGATGCAAGAAAGAGCTTTTCCCTCTAACGCATATACCATAGCCATCCTGATTATAATTTTTTTTTTTTTTAAATGTAGTTTTAAGTCTCCATGATATTATCTTGTCGTATTATACTAATGTGAGATTCTCCAACCTTTACCAACTGTTGATCTGGTTTCACCCCTCGAATCAATCCAACCCCAGCTGCTTGATCGCTAACAGTCTGTACAAACCTCCGCACAACTGGCAAGCTCACCTGCACAAAAGAGAATGCATCAAAGGCTTGAGAGCCATATACAGAGTTACACTAAAATAAGACCCAGGAAACCAGTAAGAAAATGCAGCTAACATACATCAGCCTCCAAAAGAGCCCTTCTAATGTCACGCATGGGTTCAGCTATGTTCTCCTTTGTCAAAACCTCTGTATCGCCAGCACATAAATGCAAAGATAAATCAACAAAAAAATTAAAAAAGAACAATTATTGTTCAGAAGAATAGAAAAAAATAAAATTTCTTAACCAACAACGAAAAAAGTTCAAAGCTGTTTAAAACCTATATCTCTTTCACTTCTTAATCTGTTTTTTTGTAAATGTAATACAACTATGCCGTATCTTCTTTGATTTAGCAATGCAAACAATTACAGTAAGGCAAATTATAGCAAAATAAAAACATTGAAGTGGCAAGAAATACAGAACAAATTCAGTAAAGAAATGACAAGAAATGGAGTAATTTAACAGAACAAAGAGAAGAGAAATGCCTTCTCCTTTGAGTTTACTCCATGCTGCTTCAAGCCCACTTGTCAACTGCCCAAACATCTCAGCCCTAACAATGAAGCTTCTATCTCGTCTAACATTAGCAAACGTTGAAGTGACACAACCCCATACTTCTCTCTGAAAAATACCAAAATAAAAAAAAAATTATTTAAATTTAATGTGTGCAACAAAATAGGGAGTAAAAAGAGAGTGATTTCTTAAGATGATCGGAGCTATCTCACTGTGAAGACATTATTCTGCGAAGAACCGAGGGAGAAGCTTTTGCCAATCCACGAAGAAGAAAAATTTGCTGAAACTTTTAGCCTTCGCACCCTTCTCGGGCCAAAGAAGGCAGCGCGAGAGGAGTAGGAAGACGGTGACGAAGAGAGATGGCGGGATGAGGCAGTCGTCAAACCCAGCGTCTCCATGGCGGGGTTACAGTACAGGTAGGTTGCGGGGATAAGATGCTTAATGCTCTGCTGTTGAAATTTTCAGAAAATATCCGAGCGAGATCCTTAGCCGAGCCCCAACTCGGATCGAGTAAGCTTAGATCGGAGAACAAGGCTTGTCAAAACCGGGTCACGGGTCGGATTCGGGTTCAATCTGAAACTGACCCGGGTACATACGGGTCAACCTGAATCCGACCCATTTTTTGAAATGGGTCAGTTTGCTGGACCCGAACCCGACCCGCTTCCGGTCCGGGTCAACCCGACCCGACCCGTTTGACCCGAAAAAATTAAAATTAGCTTTTTGTATTTAATTACAAATAAAAATATATACCCTTCAATTAATTGTTAAACAAATTTTTAAAATGTACAAAAAAACATCTCATTTACAAATTACAAATCAATAAATTACAAAAAAATTACATATCTTTTACAAAAAAATTACATATCATTTACAAATTAGAAATCAACAAAATGACTAGGTCGTCACTTTTCCCGCTCAACTAATAAGCACGGCTCAACTTCAAGTCTTCAGGTACACGACCTGTATTCAAAGAACAAGGAAGAATTGTATTTTGCGAAATTAACAAGTTAGATATGATGCTTATTGCTTAGATTAAACCTTCCAAATCTTTAATCACCTTATGAGGTGTATGTTCAAATTTCAATCAACATTAGCATATTACCATCCAAGGAGACGAATTATATTTTGCATTAAGTTAGTATCTATTCATTTATATATGTAGTATCCACTTATTTGACTTGAATACAAAATTACAAATGTCTCCTAGTTGTAATAGCATTTATTCTGAAATTATTCGGTTATTCCCATTATAATTTGAGAAGGTTGATCATCATCGCTTCATCACTTCAAAATAACAACAAATAATATTTAATGCTTAATCAAATATTCAAATGAATCATAAGAAGCAGCAGGATACACGAAACAGCACATATCAAAATATCATATGAATCGGCATTCAAAAGAACTAGCACAGATCAAAAGAACCAGCACAGAACTGAAGCAGCTGGCAGCACATATACCCAAAAAAACACAACAAGTTTTCCAGAATGTTGCAGATTACAGAATATGCTAATGTTCTTGATCGTGTACATAACTGCAACAAACAACCAAATAAATTTTTCACATCAATAAACACAGCAGCACATGCTAAAGTTTTCCAGCACAGCACAGAACTGAAGCAGCAAACAACAGGTAACCCGAAACCAAAAACACTTGTAGAAATACAACATTAAAGAAATAATTGTCTTTCAAGTTCAACATTAAACCAAAGTACCAAAGTACCAAACAACCAAATAAATTTTTTATATAACAGAACTTTCCCCAGCATTTGTCTCAAGTTCATTTACTGTTAAAGTAAGGACATCTTCAGTCACAGCTTCAAGCTCATAATCATGTATAACTGCAACAAACCAACAAATAATAATATGTTTTTAATATTCAGCTCTTAATTACTAAAGAAAGCGTAATTATATAAGTAAAAGTTTAGAAAAACTGCACCCTTATCCCCGTATAGCCAATCCTTGGCACAAACCAAAGCCTCAACGATATCATATTTTAGTGCACTCTGATATTGATTGAGGATTCGCCCACTATTATTAAAAGCACTTTTAGAGGCAACAGTTGATATGGGAATACACAAAACATCACGTGCCATTGTAGAAACCTCAAGAAATCTATATTGGTTGGCTTTCCAAAAATGTAAGATATCTAGCTCAATTTTTCTATCTATTTTTGGTTCATCAAGATACATCTCCAGTACTGGTTTTTTTGGAATTTCTACCTCCTCCTCAAAGAAATCAAAAATCCTGTTTTGGAATGTAAGGAGTGAGCATTGATGCAAATAAGTTAAGCCTCAAAGGATTCATACATTGTTAATTAAAAAAAGTTATACCTGAAGAAATTGAGAATTTATAACAGTGGAAGACGAACGACTTGTGCATTCAGTATTTTGTCGTTCACTTACATATGCCGGAACATTGACATTATTGCTTGCATAATTCGTGAATAATGAGAACAAACCGTTTTTCACCTTCTTTACCTCAAACACATAATCACCCACATATAACCTCTTGTAGCATCATTCTACAAATGCGAATTTATATCTCGGATCAAGAATAACTGCTATTACAAGAATGACGCTAAAATCATGCTAATACTTTTCAAATTTTGCAATCATACTTCTACACATTTGTTTTATATAATCAGGGCCATCTATCAATTCATGTTTAAATGTAGCATAAGCTGTAGATATGCATGAAAAATATAGATTTGTCGTTGGATACTTCGTGCCAGAGATAACACACGTTATATCATAAAAAGGTTTCAAGAATGTTGAAATTTTCTCTACTCTTTCCCATTCTGAATTTACTGGACATGTTTTGAAGTTGGAGTCACCCAACTCTAATTATTGGAAAGCCCTGTGGTAATATAGAGCACTTTCTAACATTATGAAAGTGGAGTTCCATTATAATTTGAGAAGGTTGATCATCATCGCTTCATCACTTCAAAACAACAACAAATAATATTTAATGCTTAATCAAATATTCAAATGAATCATAAGAAGCAGCAGGATACACGAAACAGCACATATCAAAATATCATATGAATCGGCATTCAAAAGAACCAGCACAGATCAAAAGAACCAGCACAGAACTGAAGCAGCTGGCAGCACATGTACCCAAAAAAACACAACAAGTTTTCGATTCCAAGCAACTCTGTTTCACACAATCTAAAAAATTTTGTTTCCTAGCTTGAGATCCCTTGACATATTTTATGCTCTCTCTGATTTTTGAGATTGAAGCATCAATCTCCTTCTTTCCCTATTGAACAATAAGATTAACAATATGAGCTGTGAATCTAATATGGAAAAACTGATCTTCACATAGCAAAGCTCTTCTCAAATTTAACTGATTTCTCAAGTAGTCAACACATACATTATTTGTGGAAGCGTTGTCTATGGTAACACTGAAAAGTTTAGATTCTATTTTCCATTCAAGAAAAAGAGACTGCAATTTCTCACATAGTGCTATCCCATCATGGGGCGGTGGCATAAAAGAAAAACTAATTATTTTTTTAGTGTAAATACCACTCATTGTCAATATAATGCACGGTCAAACAAATAAAATCATCAGTGTTTATAGATGTCCACAAATCAGATGTAACAGAAACTCTGCTAGTGCACTTACTTAAGTTTGATCGAATGTTACAAACCTCTTTAGTGAATAATTTCTTGCAATCATTCATTGATGTATTCCTAGAAAACATTTGAACATCCCGACGAAGATATGTCATAAGTGATCGAACACTCATCCATTCAACACATTGTAAGGGCAAATCATGCATAATTATGCAAGCAGTAAATAAATCACGAAATTCTGCATTGTCAAACTTATGATCAACCTTAGAAATAGATGCACTAGAACCAGTTTTCAATATGAGTTGTCTTATATCACGTAAATCTCTTTTCTTGCAATTTTGCAAGTGTCTCCTTAAGTTACCAATGCCATTTTTACTATCACATAAATATTGAGCACCATATCTTTTACATTTACACCTTTGTTTACCATCTGTAGGATTAGGTAACATCTCAAAATGACTCCAAACCTTCGAAGTTATCCTTCTACGCTTCTTAATTATGACTGAACCATCATCACAAGCATCATCAGATGCATCTAAACCCTCTACCACATTGTCTTCAATGCGAACTTCATCATTTTCTTGAATATAATTTTCAGAAAGTGTGTTTGAATCCTCCATCTATTGCAAAAATTATATCAAATTATACAAATGAAAAATGACAATTTACCTTAAAAAAATATCCAACACACAAATACAAAATCAGTGAAATATGAAATTGTTGTAATTGCATATAACACACTTCCAACAGGCAACAGGTAACAGCCAACAGGAAACAAAGAATTCTAATAGTCAATACACTGAGTCACTGATACACTCATACACAGATACACTAATAAGTGAAAACAGCCACAACTCACAAGGCCGATAACAGCCACAAGGCCGACAACCCACAGGCAACAGCCAAGCAGAATAAATGAATAATAGATATTGCCAATTTCAATTTTTGTACTTGTCTTTGCTCCCTCCTGCCCTGGGTTGCCGCTGAAATTGAAATGTGTTCTACCCTTCCAGTGTTAATTGAATTCCCCTGTATACCTGAGCGGTGCTTCCACCGCGAGGGCCATAACAGATAATCAAAGCCACAGATAAAAGCACAAAATGTGAAGCTCTAATCAGTATTTCAAATCCACAGCAACTTCAAATTGGAAGGAAGAATCGAAGAAGCAAATAACTCAAAAAAAAAAACCACTATAGTCTCCACTCTCTAGCAGTAGCAGTGCCTCCGTAACAAAAAATCAAAAAAAAAAAAAAATTGCAACACTCATTGCTTGTCTTCAATTCTTCAAAGATAACCAAAAGATAAGTAGATAACCGAAAGAAAGTTAACCAAAAAATCAAACCAATGAGGCGATGAGCCGATGAGTCGATGACGAAGAATTAAAGAGGTGCAGAGGAGGAAATCTCAGCGAAATCAACCAGCCCTAGCTTATGGTTTTCTCGCTCGAAGAGAGACGAAGTCACAACTCACGAATGGCGTACTCTCGGTCTCGGTTAATGGCTAGTTAAATGCCCTAAGAGGGTAAATTTGTAAATACGAAAACGGGTCGAAACGGGTCACTTTCGGGTTACCCAGGTTGACCCGAACCCGACTCGAAATGGCATACGGGTCAAAAAACAGAACCCGAACCCGACTCGTTTCAGGTTCGGGTCGTGTTTTCGGGTCGTGTCAAATGTTGACAGGCCTAAGAACAAATGCTGTAATGAGTCAGCATAAAATATAAATTAATATAATTACAAAAAAAAGAGAGATATTTTTTAAATGTTGAGAATTGAAAATTTAATTTATATAATTGAGATTAGATTCTAAGGATCTGTTTAGAAGAGCTGAATTATTTTATAAAATTGTTTGCGAAGTTACTATAAATAGAATATTTTATTATTAAGATTATACTAAATATTTTTTTATTATAAAAATTCTAAAAAAATAGTAAAAAAGCAATAGTCAAATAAAATTATGATTGTCGGTTAAAATATAAATAGTCAAAAAGATATCCCAAACAAACTCTAAAATTTGGACAACTTCCTAAATTGTAGACAAATTTCTACTATTAATTTTTTCGTTGATTTCCAAAAAAATATGAGCTAAATATATAGAAAACAGTATGAAAATTATCTGAAATAAAATCTAAATCAATTGGTATCATTAATTTATAATAATAGATAATTAAGTTGAAAATAACATATTGCCATTATTATTATTATTTTTATATTGCTATTTTATATTTTTAACATAATAACTAATAAGAGCATAAATTAACTTGAAGCAACGCTCGACAATAAATTTATTAAGCATGAAACGTTGAAAATTGGTGTTAAGCATAAACGAAGGAAAAATTAGGACAGACACAAGTCAAAATACCTACAGAAGGTCAATCCGGATGCGAGCGCGTCACGCAATATATAGTGCATTGAGTGACATGGCTCGTTCAGATTGACCTCCAGACACGTTCGGCATCCGCACTATCATACTAAAAGAATATAGTGAAAACTATGCTAAGCTTTAATGTGATCTGCTATATATATAATATAATAGATAAATTAAGAATAATATTACTTTTAGTCTCAAACAAAGGGAAATCACAACTTCTATATCTCAAATTAGCGGCTTGGAAAACTTTTTTTTTTCTTTTTTTTGAGTGTGTGTGTGAACATTTAGGTCAATTAAGGCAAGCACACACACGCATCACATACGTAAAGCTCGAATCCAAGACCTCTTGGTTGGTTGTCAAAGCTCACAACCAACAAACCAAAATGAGCTAAGTGGGAGACATTCTTAATTATGCTTCATTTTAAGCACAATGTTGTTGCATTGCAAAGTTCATGATATAATACGCAAAGAGGTTGAGATGATTTCTTATCATATGATTGGTCCTTTAGGTTGCTAAAAAATGATTAAGGACGACCACATGAATGAAAAAAAAAAATCAATGAAGATATCCTCAATGAGTTTTTAGATATGATGTATTTCAAATTCGTTAGATTGTGTTTGAGATTAGTACAGTTTAATTTTAATTGTTTATAATGTATTACACTTCTCGAAGAGTCTGTTGACCCTATTAGCTAGGAGAGTATATGTATTACATCCGACTTATATTAAAAAGGCATGATAGCTTTAAAAAGATTTGATTAAAAAAATATTAAAAATAATATTTTTATTAGAGTTGAATGAGAATTATGTAGGGGCATGATTTTATGTCCTGCAAGTTACTTAATGGATTCGCTAAGGGCATGAGTTGATTGCTTCAGTTTGCTTTGAGTAGACCTGAGTCCCCAGCCTTATATTGGGAATTCTCTTTTGCGTCCCAATTAATTGGTATAAAACCATGTATTTATTATCACGGCTTTTAAATAGGACCACCATGAGGTGATCGGATTCCAAGCCTTCATGCATAATTGGAAAATTTTCAAGTGTTGGGACTATTATGAAGAAACCATAGGCCTTGGTTTGTTGGTGGCATGTTATTAATGGCATCAATCGGATGCAAACCCGAGCTTTTTTACTCAATTAGGGACTTTTAAGTGTTCATACCACCATGAGCTAAAATAATTAAGGCTTCGTTTGAGATGATTTTTAATGTTCTGTAAAACTACTTTCTAGTATAAAAATATTTTAAAAACAAAAAAAAGTTGTAGCCAGAGCTATCGCAAACTAAATCTAGCTAAGGCCTAGTTTAGGACAGCTTTCTTACTGCTTCTTAAAACTACTTTCTAATACAAAAATTAACATTTTTATACTTAAAAAAGTTGTTTTAAAAAGTAGTAAAAAAGCCGCCCCAAATCAAATATATGTCTAAAAATGTTTCAATTCCATTGAAGATTTTAGGGATTTAGGTAAAACTACAAGACAATCTTTGACCCCATTGTTCATTATTTGTTATAACCATAACTTCTGCCCTTGCTTTTCTTCACCTGCAACCTCTAAGTTATCTTTCCAACATCCATGGATGACCCCTCACCCATTTTTTGGCAAATCTTGATTTTTAAACGAAAAAAAAAATCTATAAGAAAAAAGATTGAAAAGTTTATATTTTATACAAATAACATTACATTTTTTTCATCATTTAATTCTTTTTTTGACAAGCGGGATTGGAAAGAAGATTGGAAATCCACACGCTATCAACCACCACAGCTTCATCATCATCATTTCGGTGCCAGCTCCACAGTGCATGGGTAGTATTTGCAACATACAACTGGCCATGTCCAAAGCTCGCCTCCCTGAACAAAGAGATGCTCGGCTGTGGATCAATGTACTTTTTCGCAAGCCCTTCCTTGTTGCCCCCATTGGTCCTTTTTGTCGTTATACACAGATGCCTGCACCACCATATATTACAAAGTTTTGCTTCAAAAGCGTATACCTTTAAGTTTTGTATGTTATTTCCATAAAAGTTTGGCAAATAATTCCTATGGGTGTTTATTATAATTAATCCGCATGAAATAACTACGAGTCATCTCTCTCTTATAATGGAGTTAGTTTGTTCCATAGAGGATCAACTCATGAAAGAAAGTGAAAGTAAAAAAAGAGAGAAACTGTAGTTCGGAATTCAACGAATTCAACATAGATCAATGTATGTTGTCTTCCGATTAAATTCTTGTGAAAATCATTTTGTTTATGATATTGTGGATTTAAGACTTATATAAATTCATATTTTTCGTTTTGATTTCTTTTACATAATTTATGATGCGAGTTCTCCCAAGAGTTAGAGAACTCATAATGCATATTAAGAGTTATTGTAAATGTTAGGGGACTTAATCTTCAAAAAAGTTCTTATAAGAATATTAGATAAACTCTTAATCTCACATGTAATTTTTTACTTGTTGTGAGTTCTTGCAAGAATAGGAGATATTGAATCTTACAAAAAGAGCACTTAAAAAGCGCTCGTAGGCGTGGAAATGACCAGCAAAAACGGCATCTACGCGAGCGGCGTAGAGAGTCTCTTCCATAGCCTTCCTCATGTCCTCACCGTCCCCCTGATGTGCTTTATTGGAATTGTACTATGGAGCATGTATTAGGGCGAATAGCCACTTGGTCTTGGACCGGTCAAGCTTGGCAAGATCGGCTTGCAACCATTTGAACTGATCGGAGCTGGCGTCGAAGTCGGTGTAGGAGCCGAGCATAAGGACATGTACGGCACCGCCGGCGGTGTCAAACGAGTAAAAAAGGTTTGAAGGGGAGGCGCTTTCCTCGTATTGCATATGATATCGGGCGTTGTAAGGTTTGAAGGGAGTGGATTCGATGAGAGGTATGGTTTCGATCTCATGGTTGCCTTCGGTGACCATCCATGGCCGGCGACTGGTAAGTGGCTCGACGAGACGGGCGTAGGAGTCCCATGAGGGCTGGTTGAGATTGGCGTATGAGAGGTCACTGGGGAGGAGGAGGATGTCATAGTTGGACCGGGAGATGTGGGTTAGTGTTGAGTTGGTCCAGCCGATTTGGCCTAATGTAAAGTTATGAAAGCGACTAACCAGAGAAGAAGAAAGGATTCTTCTTCCCTAGGAGCGGAGCAGAACACAGAGAAAGGAAAAGTAACAGGAAAGAAATAATATTTTTATATATTTTGTTTTACAGACCATAAGACTATATATAGATACATACATTCAAGAAATGTACGACCTGCTCTAACGGTACAATAAGGGACCCAACCATTGGTTGACACGTGTAGTGTTTGCTAACAGCCCCCTTCAAACTGATGGCTACAAGGTGGCTGTGAGTTTGCTGGATAATTGTTTGAACCGTTGTGTAGGGAGAGCCTTTATGAACAGATCTGCTGTTTGGTCTATTGTGCAGATGTGATGAACGTAGATCTGATTTTTCTTGATGCAGTCCCGGATGAAATGACAGTCTACTTCGATGTGTTTCGTACGTGCGTGAAAGACCGGATTGTGTGCTAGAGCGATGGCCGACGTATTATCGCAGTAGACTGTTGTGGGAAGCTCTTGCGGCTGGTGGAAGTCATCCAGAAGTCGTCTTAGCCACAAGATTTCAGATGCTTCGGTTGCCAATGCTCTGTATTCGGCTTCGGTGGAGGAACGAGCGATTGTGCTTTGTTTCCGGACGTGCCAAGAGACCGGAGAATTGCCTAGGAGGTTGCAGAATCCGGTGATGGAGGCTCAGTCTTGAGGATTGCTTGCCCAATCTGCATCAACAAAGCCTTGTAACACCAGTGAATTACGGTTTAAAGGAATTCCGGTATTCGTGGTACCTTGGATGTAGCGGAGTAGACGTTTGAGGGCTTCTTGATGAATGTTGAGCGGTTGATGCATGTGTTGACATAGTTGTTGTACTGCGAATTGGATGTCCGGGCGTGTGAGCGTGAGGTACTGTAGAGACCCTATGATTTGCCGGTATAGTTGAGGATTGTCGTAGAGATGAGCTGATGAAGGCGAGGACGTAGTTTTGATTGCTATTGGCGTGGCTACAGGTTTAGATTGCGACATTCCAGCTCGTTCAATGATCGATTTGGCGTATGGTTGTTGGTGCAGAATCACGCCGGAGGAAGTCAGTTGTGTTTGAATACCAAGAAATTGGGATAAAGACCCTAGGTTGCGCATCTGAAAGTGATTGTGCAAATTATAAAGTAGTTTTGAGATTTCGGTAGAGGAGTTACCTGTTAAAAGGATGTCGTCGACGTAGATGAGTATGTAGAGCCGAGTATTCCCAGATTTGTAAGAGAGCAGTGAATGGTCAGCGGCGCTAACTTGGAATCCGTATGCAATTAGATGATTTGATAGGGTAGCGTACCATTCTCTTGGGGATTGCTTGAGACCGTATAAAGCCTTTTTGAGACGACAAACGTAGTTGGGGTGAATTGAGTCTTGAAATCCCGGTGGTTGTTGCATGTAAACCGTGTCCGATAAAGTTCCGTGGAGAAAAGCGTTCGATACGTCTAATTTATGGATTGTCCAATGGTAATGTAATGCTATAAGAATTAGAATACGTACCGTTGGCATTTTTGCCACTGGACTGAACGTTTCGGTGTAGTCGATGTCATGTTCTTGATTGTAACCTTTTGCGACGAGGCGGGCTTTGTATCGAGCTATGCTGCCGTCAGAGTTGTATTTTGTTCGAAAGGTCCATTTTGAACCGAGGATGTTCTGAGAAGGATTTGAAGGAACGAGTTCCCAAGTGCCCTGAGATTGCAGTGCCTGAAATTCTTGTGACATTGCTTGACGCCACTGTTCGGACTTGATGGCCTGCTTATACATGGTTGGTTCGGTGGGTTGAAGGACGTATGCGAGGTCGAATATCTTCTTTGGCTTTCGGTGACCTGTTTGTAGCCGAGTGAGCATTTGGTGACGTGCTGCCGGGGCAGGTTTGGCGGATGTCTGAGAATTGGTGTTGTCTGCTACCGGGTGTGTTTGATGACTGTGGTCACTGGAAGAGTGCGGAGGGGCGTGCTGTGCGGGTGTGAAGTAGGAGTGAGATTTGGGATGCAGGTCTGTTGACGTGTTGGCAGTGTTTGTTGAAATGCAGGAAGTAGGAATGAGAAGTAAGGGTGGTGTATGTGTTGGGACAGTGTGAGTGGTAGTGGTATGGTTTAAGTGTCCAGCGTATGGAAAAATGGATTCGTCGAAAACGACGTGTGAGTAGAGGTGTAAATTCGGTTTGTGCTAGGGTCAAGACAACGATATCCTTTTTGGTCTTTAGCGTAGCCTAGAAAGACACAAGGGTGTGAAGTTGGGGATAATTTGTTTGCGGTATATGGCTTGAGCCATGGGTAGCATAGACACCCGAAGACTTTAAGAAGGTGGTAGTTGGGTGGTTTGCCGAAAATGATTTCATAAGGGGATTTAAATTGAGTATTGGCGGAGGGTAGATAGTTAATGAGCGTGTTTACTGTAAGAACCGTGTCAACCCAAAAGTGTTGTGGGAGAGAAGCTTGCGATAGAAGTGTGCGAGCGGTTTCAATCACGTGGCGTTGTTTGCGCTCGGCGACCCCATTTTGATGAGGAGTGTACGGGCAAGAGGATTGGTGAATGATGCCGTTGTTCTTACAATAAGTTTGGAATTTGGTGTTTATAAATTCACCGCCGTTGTCTGTATGCAGAATTTTAATCTTCTTGTTAAATTGCCGATTAATAAGATTGTGAAGTTCCAAAAATTTGTCAAATACTTCGGATTTATTTATAATAGGAAAAAGCCATGAAAATTTAGAGAAATCGTCGATGAACAAAACGTAATATCTAAAACCGTTGTTAGAAGCAATGGGAAACGGACCCCAGACGTCCAAATGAAGAAGAGAAAAAGAAAATTCTGTTACAGACTTAGATGGTGAAGTAGGTAACCGGTGGCATTTTGCCATTTTACACGCATTACACATAGAGTGTGTTGTGTTGATGTTGCTGTTGCGTTTGGAAATAGCCGCCAGGATTGAAGCAGAGGGATGGCTGAGTCGCATATGCCATAGATTGAGAACGTGTTGAATAGAAAGAAGGGCGAGGCTGTTGATTGAGGCAGTCGATTTCTTGAGATGTCGGAGTGGGTAAAGACCGTTAATAGTTGGACCCGTGAGAAGACGGCGGT
>NW_021319983.1:214054-263173 GCF_001605985.2 Dendrobium catenatum | reverse complement strand
TTCAAACACTCCATCTAAAACCAAAATTATTATTAACCACTCCAAGAAGTATCTTTGATTTTATGAATTGTTCTGTAGCTAATGGCTTTGTGAGAATATTTATTATTTGATCTTTAGTTTTCACATACTCCACTTGAACTTGTTTATGCTTGTTATGAACTCTTATATAATGAAAATGAAAGTTGAAATTCATTAGAATTATAATATAAAGTACATGATTCAGTGTACATTTAATATATCAAAGAATTCTCTTGGCTTCCTTCACGTGTGTCTTAGTGGGATTTATTATGTAGCAGCTAAAAACACTAGTTGACTATAGAATGTCTGGTCTCATACAAGTTAGATATCTCAAACTTTTGAACATAGTTGAATATAAAATCTTCCCTTCTTCTTTCTTTGATAGTTTGATTCCACATTCAATTGGAGTACTTATTGGATTGCAATTCTACATGTTGAATTTCTTAAGAATTTCTTTTGCAAATGTATATTATGTTATAAAAATTTCTTCTTTACTTTAATCCAAAAAAATGACATGATACCAAAATCTGTCACTAAAATTCTTTTACCATTGATTGCTTAAACTCCTTAAATAAAAATGCACTATCGCGGGTAAAAATAAGATCAAATGTTTTGGGGGGGGGGGGGGGCTACTTTTAGTTTATTTTAATTTGCTTCAACTTTTTACATCTAGACTTGGGTTCAAAATAGTGAGTTTTAAAAATGATAAAACTTTGAAGTTAATTAGTTTATTTTTTCCTTCACAAAATGACTTCCAATCATCAAATCACTTGATTACTGCTAAAACGAGTTCAATATATTAACTAAACACATGATATTAAAAATCTTATTGCACAAAAACAAATCATAAAATATGTTTAAGATCGAATCAATGTTGGATTAAGCTAATATCAACCAAGAAAAAACATATAAATGAAAAGGAAATTAAATTGGGAGTGATTTGAATAGACGGCTGATCTTAAATCTCTTGATCGCAGATCATTTATTTGGCATTTAAATGTCTCAGTCATATCAAAATTTGGCAATCTTGGGCTTATTGGATTCGTCTCATCTAGCCTCTCAATTTGACTAAAAGCATGTCATGTTTGGAAACCATTTGGTAATCCAAATTATTGTTTAAACCTTCCAAATATGCTTTGAGTCTTTGATTTGGAGTAATTTGGGTTCATATTGAGTGAAATTTGATGACGTTGGATTTGTATTTTTGAGACATTTAGTTCGATTGTAAGTTTACTGAAATCAGAGTTCATATGGTCCCCCTTGCCCCCCTTCCCTCCGCCTATGCACATATACACAAATAAGTAATATATCTCCATTGTTATATTTGTTTACATAGAGAGCATTCTTCTAAGGGCATTGACTATAATTATTTTGTTTGAAGTACGGATCGATTCTTGCATTCCATGCTTTTGAAGCTTACTTTAACCCATAAAAAGACTTTTTTAATTTATAGACTTTTGATTCATACTCTTGTTTGATAAATCTCAATGTATATTCGACATAAAGTTCAAGTTCGATTACACTATTTAAAAATACAAATTTAGCATCCATTTGATAAACATACTACTTATTTTGTGCAGCAAGAGAAATAATTAAGTGAATAGTTTTATATGAATAACATGAGCAAATACCTCATTGTAGATAATGCCATCCTTCTACTTGCATCCTTTTGCTACTAGATGTGTATTATACTTTTCTACTTCACTTTTTTGCATTTTTCTTTACTTTGTATACTCCTTTTACACAAATGGCTTTATGGCCATTTCATAATATTGTGAGCTCCCATGTTGCATTCTTCACTATAGATTTGATATCTTCATCCATATCACTTCTCTATCTTTCATCATTTATGGCATCTTCATATTCCAATGGTTCATTATTTGTAAGTACGCAAATAAAATGAAGTTCGTAAATTACATCATAAAGCTCTCTTAAATTTCTTCTTTTTCTTTGCCTTTGATTATCTTCTAAAATATTTGAGCTTGGAGAATATGAATCTTGCAAATTTCTAGATGGTTGTTCTTAATCTTATATCTATGTAGGTGTTTTCTATTCCTCTTGAGTGTCTTTATTTTGCCAATCTCATGCTCCTTCAACAAATTCCACATCCCTATTGAAAATAATATTTGAAGTGTTTGGATCAAATAATTTATTAGATTTAGATTGATAGCTGATTAAGATGAGTTTGGAGCTTCTATCATCTAGCTTATACTTGTTTGTTCGAGAACATGTACATATGCAATGCTCCCACACACCTTCAAATGATGATATTTGGATTTATTCCTATCCATTCCCCTTATGGCGTCATATCTAGTAAGCTTGAGGATGAGCACCAATTGAGAGTATAGACTACACATGTCACCACCACATCAAAAAAATCTTAAGACATTCTTATGATCATTCTTCGTACCATATTAAGAATAGTGAGATTTTTTCTCTTAGCTACTCCATTTTGTAAGGGAAAAAAAGTGCATTTAGTTGATATCGAATGTCATGTTCTTCAAACTATTCTTTGAATATTTTTTATGTAAATTTTCCTCCTTGATCAGATCTAATGGATTTTATTGAAAATCCACTTTCTTTCTCTACACTTGCTTTGAACTTCTTAAATAGAATGAAAGCTTCTTATTTCTCTTTAAAAAAAACCAATATTTTCCTTAAATAATCATGAATAAAATTTAAGAAATATCAATGCTTATCGAAAGGTGCTAGAGATATGGGTCCGTATTCATCCATATGAATTAATTGAAGGGGCTTCTTTCCTCTAAATTTTGCTTCATTTGGAAAACTCTTTATATATAGGCTGCTTTCCAAATACATAATGTTCAATAATTTGATTTTGATGATTTATATTTGACAACCAATGTACTAATACTTTTCTTGATATATTATTTAGACTTCCAAAATTTAAATGCTTGACCACATATGCCAAACCCATGATGGATCTTTCATACATGCCTTTAAGCATTTCGTGTCACTATTTTTATATTTAGAATAAATATTATAAAACATGTCATGTCCTCTTGAGGAATTAATTCATATGAATTATTTTTAATAGTAAGCTTTTTATCCTTCGTATGGATGTCAAATCCTTGCTCAAATAATTACCCAAGCTTAAAATATATTACTTTTCATATTCACACAAAATAAACAAAAAAAAAAATTATGAGTTCTATCTTTAAAAAGAATAAGAATTTTGTTCTTTTCCATTCACCAAAATTTTTGAAGAGTCGCCAAAATAAATTTGACTCTCCATGCCTCCTTTTCTATGAACATGCTTTTATTCCCATACATATGATTACATGCTCCAATATTTTTGTGCCAATTATTTTCTTTTTCATCTTCTTCTCCTTTCAATTAATTCTAATAATAAAACTTGATCCTCTTTTATTTCCTTAACAAGGTTAGCTTTCTCTTGATTTTGATAACATTTAGAAGCACAACGACTAAATTTCTTGCAAATAAAGTAATTAACTTGAGATTTTTTATACCTTTGGTTCTTTGCTCTTTCTTCCACTTTTCATTTCTTGAGTTTTGTCTTTCTTTATTATTTCTTTGATATTTACCACATACTCATCCACGTCCTCAACCTTCCAAAGACATGACCAAGATCATGACAATGACCTCAACCTCGGCCTTATCCATAAATGTATCGAGCATTTTATTATCTTCATATTGGTGTATGCCATCCTTTTCACCTTTTAATAAGACCTTTAATTAGTTAACTTATTCGATAGTATTCTATTCATATTTTTTTCCTTTGCTCATAAGCCATTAAAGAGCACATTAGTTTATCAACAATTATTATCTCTAAATCTTTACTTCGTCAATAGCTTCTACAATATGCTCATATTTATCATTCCCTCTAAGAAAATTTTTTTTCTATCACTCGAATATCTTCTAATTTGTCTTTGTACCTTCATAGTTGATTGACAATAGTCAAGACCCTTGTTAAATAGTCCTAAACATTTTCTGCTACCATCATTTGAAGTGCCTCAAATTCAGCTCGGAGAGTTTGAAGTCAAATCTTTTTTATCTTGCCTATGACTTTACATGTAACTTGAAGTATCTCCCACGATTGCTTAGTGGTGGATGCACTAGCCACTTTCTCAAAATTTTCCTCATCTAAGGCTTCATAGATGAAGAAGAGAACTTTTTTGTCCTTCTTTCTACTTACTTTTAACAATTTCCTATGGGTTGTTGATAGTTCAGCTTCATCTTAATGCTCAACATAGCTTTTTTCAACTATCTCCCAAATATCTTAGGAACCAAATAATATCTTCATTTGAAGACTCCAATTCTTGTAATTCTCCTTTATCATACAAGACAGTTGTTAATTCATACCACTTGCCTTCAAACTTGGCTCTGATACAAATTGTTTGAAATAAAATAATTATAAAATAGAAGAGGATGATTTTGGGAAAGACAAAGGAAAAAAAAACTTATATAATGTTTTTGTTTTCTTTATTACATCAAAATGATAAGGCCAAAGTCTTATTTATACTTGTACAAAGACCATTCTAGAATCACAATATAAAGAATTATATAATAAATGTGTAACTAACAACAAACTAGAGAATTTATTCCATATTCTAGGGAATTCTTCAATATAATTTCATAGATAAAAAAATAAATACTTGATAATTAAATTTTTTTTAAAATTTTAAATAGGAATCACAGTGGCTTCAAGGATGTTGAATGTGCCTAGCTTGTCCATTTCAATCTATACTCCTTAAATATGAATGAAAAAGAGCTTCTTTCACACACTATTTGTGTCAAATGGGTTGATCGAGTTGCGAAGAGAATAAGAACCATTTTAGGCTATATGGATAAGGAACACTAAGTCCATACTATGAATACCAATCATCTTCCATAGATGATAAGGCTTTTCTTCATCATCAGCCTTTTGATTCTCGTACATCTCCTGTGTATGTCTTAAAATTGCCTAGAATTTCTTTTCTACAGCTCCATCAAGCTTATTATGGTCTGAAGCATTGGGCTAAGTTGAAAGTGGCATGGGGTGAGAATTCTAAGTTTATGTATCGTTAGCTTTTAAATTCATTTTAGAAAATATTTCATAGCCAATTTGACAAATTATGGGAACAAATGCTGCTAGAAGCTCAACTTCATGCTTTCAAACATTTTCCAAAGAATGCAAAGAAGCATGGGTAAATTATAAGATGATAGCAAACATTTATTTCCTGGTTGTCAATTTTTCCTAAGCTTATAGTGGGCTTAGAAAGTTAATTTACATATTATTTTATCATATGTAAGGTAAGTAACTTTTGAGCAGGTTTCCATCATTTGTCTTTGCAAGCTATTGTTGTATGGGATTTTCCACAGTTTTTAACCATTTGGGGGTATTTTAATTGCCAAATATATACAACTACTATAAACTATAGAAGCATTGAATGTCACAACTTTGGCAAGAATTTTAATATTCTTATGAAAATCTTAAAAAAGTTGTGCCAATAGAAAATATCTAGGTATTAAACTATGAATAAGAAGAAAGAGAATCAAATGGCAAGGAGAAATTGTGACGCAAGATGGAAAACTCTCTCTTACATGCTATACCTCTATATATGTCTCTCTTGTTACAACTAAAAATTGATGTGTGGAGAAGCCATTGAATATTTAATTTAAAGATAATATCTCTAAATAAGTTGTACACTCAAACATAGTTGTTTGTCAACAACAACAACAACAACAACATCAAGCCTTTATCCCACTACGTGGGGTCGGCTACATGAATCCTTTTTCTACATGAATCCTTTTTCTCCAAATTCTCGCCAAAGTACTCAAACATAGTTGTTTGTCAATAAAAATAAAATGTTGCTATCAAGTTCTACTATATTGTATTTATTTACATTGTTCTCATTCTATACACTCAGCCTTTTTTATCCGTTCCAACATAGTTCGGTGGATAGTACTTTGACACCATGGATCCAATGATGCCTTTATTGTATCTTAAGAGTGTTTGTGATGATAGAGGAAAAAATGATCCTCTTACATTGAATGAAAAATTTGCATATACATGTAAATAAATTAAGAACAATTCATAAGTGTCATGAGATTTTTGTATTTAGAAAACTTAAGGGAAAAATACATGGTATATTGCCCAATTAAAAGAACTCTATTGTTATAAGTCGAATAAATAAAAAGAAAATTATGAGATAATATAATTAAAAAAAATATTCCATTTATTTAAATAGCCATAGGATGAATTAGATTGAAACAAAATAAAAACAAATATGATATTTTAAGCTAATAATAAAAAAATCTTAAATCTGTTATGCCAATCACATGTTGCCACAAGGACATGCAATGTCAAATAAAGGTAGATCAACATAATTATATGACAATATTGCATATTATATGACTATGTCTAGGAATAAAGAATATTATGAATGGTTTGATGTAATCAATAATTTTAATTTGGATTTATTTTTAAACTTGAAATTAATTTTAAATCTAAGTCATTATTTGTGAACTTTTGGGGCAAGGGTCATTTAAGAAGAAAAGAAACTATGGTTTCAATTGGGAGGGTTTCTTACCATTTTACTTTTCAAATCTCAGCCACAATTTTTGCTTGACCTCTTCTTTTTTATTATCTTCAAAAAAAAATTGTGCTAAGAATTTTTCTCTATAATAGTTTTAAAAAAAGTTACTTTTTATAAATATTTTATAAAGTAGTAGGAAATTTGTCCCAAATGAATCATATATTATCAAAGTCTCTATAAAATTTTAATAAATTGATGTTTATTATATGAATTCCAATCTTATGAATTTGACAATGAAAACAAAGACATAGAAAGAGAAAAAAGAATATTTTCTTCAATTATTATTGTTGAATCCTCATAGCATCTAAAATACTAAATTGAAGTAGCTTGTATTGCTTACTTGTTTGCTCAAATAACTAAAATGAAACTTTTTAAGCAGTTTGAAATTTTTGGCTGTAAGGATTTCTAGTACATTCATCAAAATTGGCTATAAATAATATGAATGTGCTATGTTTTTTGATGACTATAAATTATAATAATTTTTTAAAAGAGATAACATAAATTAAAAGATAAATTCCATTTTAATGGAATATCTACATGTCTAAAAGTTTTCATCAACCTAGAGTATTAAGCAAACAAATATGTGATTTATAGGTTGTAGTAATAAATTTTCTCGTGATAAACAACAAAAGTTTGCTTTATTCGGCTCTGGGTTGGTGCTTATATATATATATGGCAGTGGAGTGAAGTTTTGAATTGCATAAAAATTTAGGGCTTTATCACCCCTAAACAAAACGTAGGTTTTCTTTGATATACAAATAAAAATACCCCACTTAATATATGCATGTCTACATAGTAAATCAAGTAATAAAGTTATAGAGTAGAGTGTCAAAACTCAAGAAAATTCTAAGAAGCCCACAGCACCCTGTTGCCCTTAAAGTGAATTAACGCCTTGGTGCTGAAACTTTTGCACCGCCATGGCACTTGCTGATGTGGATTGATTACTTAGTAAACAATCGTGTATCTTTATTGAGAGAAAGTGGCCCTTGAAAGTTATAATTGTAATGCTGCGATGTTGCTGACATTCGAGCTTTGTAGTGCTAGAGCGGCAAAAATGGCACTAAGGTGTAATAGATTGTTGTTTGAATAGTAAATATTTTTTCGGTTCAACTTTATTATTAAGAGGGTTTAAAATTTTAAAAACTACCAATTCACCCCCCTCTTGGTAGCCTTGGGACATTTACTTAGGCTTAACAACCTAATTACTAGACTCAACAATTGTGGCATTACGGTATTTGAAAATAGAGAACTTGGCAGCGATACCGGTAGAGTTGTAACCATAGAACTGGAAAATAGAGAACTTTATGTTCTGATGTCAAAATTATGGTGCTTCTAGGTGTTGAAGTTAGCACTACTATGTTATTTGTCGGATGCTGTGGTTTTTTACAATTTCTATCATTTTTGAGACTTTCCTATATAAAAATAACTAAAATATCACATTTACACAAAAAATAAAACACATAAAATAGAACATAATTAAATCAAATAAATATACAAGAAGGTTAAATTACTTTAAATCATTTTATATAGTCATTATTACTATACAATATTTAAAATTAGTTTATATTTAATATTAAATCCTTTTTTGAATTAATATTTTATTATTCAATGTTTAATTAAACTATTAATTTGTTTACTATTCCTAATTTTGAATTATACTATAATTTAAAATATTTTGTGATAATATTAGATTAAATTGGTGATAGTATATTTATAATTTTTTTATTTCTTACTATCTAATTCGGTTATTAATTTGTTTAACTCATTCTGGACCTCCGAAAGAGCACTGCTCGTAGGGTACGAACACAGAGGGTACATCGCACTATCCCGTAGGACAAAATGATCATATGCCTCTACACTCGACACGAACTGGTTGATGGAAGGGCAGATTGGATCGTGCATATGACTAACCATCGAGGATAGAGGCTATCGCGAACACACCTCATTGGGCAGCAATTACACGACCTAGTCACGGGGTTTCCCCCATCCAATACAACAGTTTGAATGGGGTTTAGTAGATGTGGGACCGAGTTTTACACGGGCGCAAGCCCCCGTGGTTAATTACATCCCATGCCGGAGTCTGAGAAAACTCTCGATTAAGGATCATACATTATCCCCTCCTAAAGTGGGATTGCCATAGGGGTGAAGACTAGAAAATTCTACTCAAAGGGAAGAAAGGTCTAAAAGAGGCTCAATCAACATGCGTGGCTCATACCAGCAATCAGAGGCTCTAGGGCACTAGAGAGAAACTGGGAAAAGAAAATCAAGCATTCAATCACATGCGTGAGAGAAGAGATGGAGGTGGCGTCTTCCTGTGACGCAGATAAGTAGGATTTATAATCCCTGAAAGGAAGGGATCTACTTACTATTTAAGGCATACTACGAGACCGAGTGTAGTAATCTCTAATCCTAAATCTAGGTTGGTCTTAGTGTTCTACAAAACACTAAGACCCGTGTCCTAGCTAATGCAGTACAAAATCTAGACTTACCTCGGCCTGGATTGGGGAGCTAGCTACCACCTAATCGCTTTAAAACCATGATGTCAAGTCAGTTATGAAAGATGGGTGGGTGGTACAGTTCTTTAGAAATAGGACCGACATCTAGAGAATTTCCTAAGTAATCCTAAACTTATGTGGGTCAGATGCTCCTAGCTAATGCAATTAAATTTTATTTAGTTGGTTACTAATGCAATGCTTGCTAGTTGAAATGTCAGCTCATGAATGCTATAAAATTTTAAAAATAGGCTTATAGAAAATAAATTTTTCGAAAAGACTGAGTCTCCCTAGGTCTGACACTTCATCCTCATAGGCCAGATTATCCGGACTCTACCCGCAGGCAGGGAGACGTCTTATAGCAAGGAAAGAATAATGCAATAACATGCATGCGACCCCGGATGATTCCAGCAGTTCCCTGGGTTCGTTTAGTTTCTATGTTATTTAAGACTTAAAATTTTAAAGATTTGTTATGAGTAGAAAAATTTTGTAATCCTTAAAAGAGCCTAATAAAAATCTAGGCGAAAACAAAAATGGCATGCAAGAAAGAAACCTAGAAAAAGTAGGTAATTATAGTGCGCAATAAGGTAAACACATCAATATAAATCCAGAATAATCAACTAAATGGCCATAGGCAAACTGCCCTTTTTATAACCCAGATATGCAGAAAGTAAAGTGGCCGGGCACCACTGCCAACAACCCAGATTTCTAAGCCTATGACAGATGCAAATGACTTTGAGTGGGATATTGGTCTTTAGTCTTCTGGGTGTCTTCTTCTCCTTAGACTCCTTGGAACCCTCCTCCTTGGACTCCTTGGATATCTCCTTCTTAGAATCCTTGGATCCATCGTGGCTTGAATTTCCAAACAAAGAGACAATTCCCCCTTGGTAGGTGGCATTGCCTTTTTTCTTTGGATATCTAAAGTCAACCCACTCGATCTTCTAAATAGAAGAAGACTCTCCCCTATGAGGATGCCGTTTTCTTTTGGGATTCAAGTGGGATAAGAATATCCACACTCAAAGTTACATTTTCACAACTTTAACAAATTTTTACAAATATTACATCCATTAAAAAAAAAGAAAATTCTAGACTCCCTACATGGTTATCCTAATAACATTCACAATGAGTTTATATATGAAAATAAAATATATTTCATTGAACCTGTGTCAAGCCATGCTCTTAATTATGAGGGCTAAGCCTCTTTGGAGTACCTGTAGTAGTTATACTTAATAAAACTAGCCCTCATTTTGTTAGGGGGGCTGAGCAAGCACGTGCATAAGACAACATTAGAAATCATAATGGTGCCCCCCTTTTATTGGCTTGAGTATGGCCACCTGCACGGAATAACAATATATATATATATATATATATATATATATATATGTATGATGTTCCTAACATAGGGTTAAATCTAGTGCTCATCACATCATTCACAGAGTACAGAAAAAGTAAGCAAACTCACCAATCATTTTCAAACAGCATGCGAAGAAAACCACAAAAATCTCCGGCACACAGCAGAAAATAAAACCCAGCGGCCTAGCCTAGATCTAGAAGTGGTGCTCTAGAAAATAATTTTATGTGTGTGTAAGGCTTGTGTGGTTTGGATAGGTACTAAGCAAGGTAGTTAGTTAAAATTGCCTATAGTTCGGGTTTGTTATAGACCAGAAAAGGAAATTTTAATTGAAAGTAAAATATTAATGGATTAGAGTCCATTTTAGTTAATTTAGTTTTTTGATCACTTTTAAAAGCTTAGGGTAGTCATATTTGAAGTTTAAATTGCATTAGCCAATTTCGAAAAATCTCAGGTCCTCATAGGTGCTAGGTTGAGGGGGTTCAAAAAATAACTATAGGACATGGGTTAAGTCTGGGTCTCCAAATATTTTATAAAAACACTAGACCTTAATATGAGTAGTTAGCCAGGTGGTACACTGAAATCGTAGTTTCCTATCCAAAGTTATGAATTTTCTAAGTTTTGGGCCCTAAATGAACTATGGTTGACCAAAAAGTTGACTTTCTAATCTAGGCTAGTTTCTGGAAAACTAATATTTTTAATAAATACTAGACCCTAATAGAAGTCCAATGCAAGTGAAATGGGTTAAATTGCATTAGCCAATTTCGAAAAATTCCGGGTCCTCCTAGGTGCTAGGTTGAGGGGGTTCACAAAATAACTATAGGAAATGGGTTAAGTCTGGGTCTCCTAATATTTTATAAAAACACTAGACCTTAATATGAGTAGTTAGCTAGGTGGTACACTAAAATCGTAGTTTTGTATCCAAAGTTATGAATTTTCTAAGTTTCGGGCCCTAAATGAACTATGGTTGACCAAAAAGTTGACTTTCTAATCTAGGCCAGTTTCTGGAAAACTAATATTTTTAATAAATACTAGACCCTAATAGAAGTCCAATGCAAGTAAGTTTGTGTAATTTAGAATTTTCTACAATTAGTTATGAATTTTCTATGTTCAGGGTATTTAAGGGAATTTCTAAATTATCCATTAAAGGGCTGATTTTATCGTTTTGATCCAAATCAGCTCCAAACTGATTTAAATCACCCCCAAAGGTCAGGGATGACCTGAAAAAGTAATTCCAAATGTTTTGGGAAAATTTGGGATTTTAATAATTTTTAATGATTTATTAGGGGCAAAATGGTAATTTCCACCTAAGGTCAAATTGAGGGTCAACCTATAGTCAAACTAAGGAGTCCTATTTATCTATGGTCAAGGATCAGATTTTGGTTAGTTTGAGGTATTATAAGTAATTTTCTGACCTAAAATATATTTATGGTAATTTTTAGAATGTCTCAGGGTCTTATTCAGCAGGTTAATTAGGGTAGTTAACTAAGTGGTCTAACAAACCCTAAAAATTCCTAGAAAATTTTGGGATGTTTCAGATGTCACTAATTTTAAGTGTTGAAGTTTTCATGTCAATTCACAGTCTATCCTAGCCCCTAGAAAATTTCTAAGTTATTTATACGGGTCCTTAATTTTTATCCTTAGGGTGTCGCTACGTTATAAAGGTTTAAATTGTGTTTTGAACTAACCCTAAAAGTAATAAATGCAGGGAAATGCACAAACAAAATAAACACACCATTTCGTTAGATCTAGGAGAGCCTAAACTATGTGCACGTGTTGCACCATACACATGAAAACTACAAACAACAAGAAAATAAAGAAACCTAACGAAGGAATTAGTGAATGATTGGGACTCAACCATCCACTAATCCACTCCCCCATCATTTGCCCTTTATGTATAGAAGCTATGTTAAAAATTTCATGTGGTGAATCTCCCAAAGTTAGGATTTACAAATATAGATAATTTTAAAATAATCAAAATACATACATATATATAAATTTTTAGAAAATAATATAATAAAAAATAGGCGAGTTTATAATACATAAGTATAGGGGAGAGTCACTGGTCATTCAAGCAAGGTTTCAAAATAACTTGAAAATAATTTTTAATTTAAAATAATTATTTAAATAGTACTAAAAAAACTCATGTAATAGCATGAAACCGAAATCTATCCTTAATAGCAAGAAACAGGTCATGCAAATAATTTTAAATTAAAGTTCATAATTTTTCGAAGAGAATGAGGGGTCGCACGCCGAAATCCTATTTAAAACGAGAAAGTTATGATTTTTAGAAGTTTAAATACAATAATGGGGCTTTTTTAAAATAGTTTTAGAATAACAATACGTAAAATAACTATAACATGAAATTGATTTGAAGTAAAAAAAACTTCTGAAATTTAGTGTTAATTTAATCAAATAATAGTAATACTTTAAAATAATATTAATGATAATGATTTGAAAATAGTACTATAATAGTAGTATTACTAAAAATAATCAAAATAACAACAATAATGCAAATAACAAGGAGGATAATGAAAATAATGGAGAAAACAATAATGATAGTAGTAAAAACAGTAGCCAATTGTCTACAGGTGAATATTATGATAAGTCATTAAAATAATAATATAATAGTAATTGAAATTATCATTTAAGTGATAAAAGAAAAAAGAGGTTTTATTATTTTTCAAATAATTAAAAACAAAACCACATATTTTGGAAAAAAAATAATTTTACCCTATGCAGAATTCAAATACAAACAAAACGAGGTATTCTGCATAAAAAACAGAGCGAAAACGAAAGAGTTATGAATTTTGGAAGTTTAAACAACATAAAAGCTAATTTCCAAAAATAGTTTTAAAAATAACATCTTTAAAATATTAATTTAAAATAACTGAATTTCTAAATTTTAACACTCTACATAATAATAATAATAATAATAATAATAATCAAAATAACTAATTTAAAAAAGAAAAATAATAATAATAATTACATTATTAATGAAACTAACTTAAAATATTAACATAATTAGCAATATAATAATAATCATAATCACAATAATAAATTAGAAAATAATAATAATAAAATAATATAGCAGTAATTAAATAACTTAAAACATTAGTTATTAGAATAATATCATTAGTCTAAAAATAATTATAATAATAATAAAAAAAATTTAAGAAAGAAAATGGCTATTTTAAAATAATTTGAAATATACCCAATATTTTTTACCAAGAATAATTTTATGTTCTGGTGGCCGAAAATACGAACAAAACAAGGTATTGCACACAAAAAATGGATCAAAATGGAATTTTTTATGAATTATTTAAAGAAAATCAATTAAAAAATAGCATAAACTCTAAAATCCCTCGGAGCGACACGTGCCATGCTCCCGTTGGATCCATGGCTCTCGGGCAATGATTGCGCCACCACAATCATTGGCCAATGATGAGCCAATCATGCAGGACTCACTTAAGTGAGTCAGCAACATCGGAGACCGTCCTATTACGCGTAGCGACGGATCAACGACAACGATCGAGTCGGACGAGCTACCAATCTGGCGGAGGACATACACTGGTGGACGCTCATGCGGAATGGCGGGATCCAGGCCGTTGATCGCAAGATCAACTACAGATCTGTTACAAATCAATTTTCATGACTTATGTTTTGATGATTGACAAACACTTGGACTTCCTGTTGCTTCTAACTTTTCAGGAATCGAAGATCGGACGAATAAACGAAGCCAGACGAAGCCAATTCAAGATTACGTAGGTTTAGGGTTGAGTCAGTCTGTACTTTGTTTTTCTCTTCTTGAGTCTAAAGGCGCACAAATCGGATTCTGAATCTTCCGGTTCTGAAAGCGATGAAGTTGCCTTCATCATAAGGCAATTCAAGAGCTTTCTAAGAATGAAATAAAAGCATCATCAAAATTAGAGAAAAGGTAAGGATCATAAACATGTTAAAGGATCTTCTGATGTTGTTTGTTATGAATGCAGGAAACCAGGACATGTGAGAACTGATTGCCCAACACTTCAAGATAACTCAAGCAAAGAAAAGGAAAAAGGTGAGGAGAAACCTAAGTTTAGGAAGGACAAGAAGAAAGTCCAAAAGGCATTCTGGGCGGAATCTGGTACTAATTCATTTGAAACGGAACCTAAGAATGAAACAATAAACTTGTGTTTAATGGAAGAAGATCAAAGTGATGAGGAAGAGGTATGTAAACCAACCTATGATGAATTGTTTGAGATTTGTGAAAAAATACATGCATCATACAAAAAACTCAAGAAAATGCATGCAAGTCTAAAATTAGAACATTCAAATTTACAAAAAGAGCATGAAGTTATTCTCAAAGATCATACAATGATTGATTCAAATCACATGGCTCTTGTTGATGAATTTGACGATTTAAACAAAAAGCATTTGAAATTAATTGATGAACATAATGCATTAAAAGCTTCACACATCTCACTTAATTATGATCTTAAGAAATCTAAAGAGATTGAGAAAAAGTTGAGGATTGATAATGATGCATTAAAAAGAACTAACTTGAGGATTCAAAATGATTTGCAAACATGTAAGAAAAATCGGATGACATTTACTTTTGATTCTAAGCCAAAATCTAGAAAGAGGCATTATAACTCAAATCATTTAAGAAATCCTTTTCCGGGAGTTAGATGTTTTTCATGTGGCATGCTAGGACACATCTCACACACTTGCACCGTTCACCGTAGTACACATTGGGTGTGGAGACCTAAGGTGCGTGATTCACAGCACACCATACTTGCATTGCATTCTACTTTTTCTAAGAAGGGGCCCAAACCTGTTTGGTTTCCTAAATCTGACTGTTGTTGTGTTTTGCAGGTGTGCTCTCACCAAAGACCTTGTGGGAGCATAGGATAACTGGACATATGAAGGCTCGCAGCTCATAAATGCTTAAAACTTCTGCTTCAATAATTTCTTAAAATGTGTTTTTGTTTAAGTGTGTTTTATTTCTACTTTGTTGTTGTATTAGATTGTTTTGTTTTCTTTTTTCTTTTATATTTGGTTTTCCATATGTTGAATCTTTTCAAGATTTTAAATTTTGGAGTTTTAAAGATAGTGTTTAGCTTTTCTAAATAGGTTAAAGGGAGAAACACCGTTAATGATTTCCCTCCTTCTAACCTTATTTTGTGGTATGATTTTATTCTCTAAACAAAATTCTAACTCATTTTAACCAATGGTTTTTGAAATTAAGATCCTTTTTTCTTGCTATAATAATTTATGTTATGCATAATAACCAAAGTTCTTATATATCTTTTAAGTTAATTAAAATCTTGCCTTTGCATTTATCACATGATTTTGATTTTTGTTTTGTGGATTGTTCTTCCCTATATTAGAGATAGAGCTCCTATTCTCTAATATTTGGAGGACATACTCACAACTAAGTTTTTTTAAGGGTTTATTAAAGAGTTTTTAGCTTGCAAGAATTAAAAAGAAAAGAGGCCAATGATGCCAAATTGAAAAGAAAAATATATACACAAAAGTGTATCAAAGAATTAAAAGATCCTCAAAGAGCCAATCAAAGTGACAAGAGGCATAAAATGAGCCCACTAAATGCAAGCTATCATCTCTTTTCAAAACTTTTAAAACTTAGAAAACTCATTGGGTGTTTGATGATTTCAAAGGCTTGATTTCAAATTCCTTGATTGAGACAAATTACTTTGTTTTATTATTTATGAGATTTTTTCTTTGTAAACAAGTTTTAATTGGATCTTCTTTTTGTCCAATTAGGTTTATTATGAGTTAAACCTTTTTGTTTTTCAAAAGAAAATTTGTACCATAAGGAACGTCTGATCTAAGATTAACATAATCGAATATTTTACCTTTGTCTGATTAGGATTGGCTAAACTCCTTGGTCTTGTGGAACTCAAAAATTTAATTATTTGAGAACTTCTCATATGAAGCCTTGATAAAACAAAAAAAAAATAGAAAAATTAAAATTCAAAAATATTCATTTTTTATTTTATTTTCGTCATTTTTATCTTTTTTTTACTGTGTTTTTGTCTAATTTTATTTTGTTTTATTTTTGAGGGCCTTGATCATCACCATCTTTTCCTTGGTTTAAAATTCTTGTCACATTGTCCTGGCTGATACCTGTATCGTCCTGGATGATTAGACAAAATCTCTTTAAATTCCATCTGCTGATCTTTTCTATGCTTGCTGTAACTCATCATCCTGGACGATACTATATCGTCCTAGACAATCTGATCAAACTCTGTTGTAATCATGATGATAGTCCTGGCCTATAGAATATTTTTGTCTGGCTGATGCATTTTATGTGCATCGTCCTGGCCAATACACTGGATCGTCCTGGATGATCCATGTGTCAGCACGTTTAAATCATTAAAATTGGCCCCAGACTATCCATTATTGGATAATCGACCTGGCCGATCCAATGTTCGTCCTGGACGATACACGTGGCAGAGATTTAAAATATTTTAACTTCGGTCGGTACGATCAATTGTTGTGCATCGTCCTGGATGATACACCTAATCGGCCTGGATGATCTGCTTTTTCAACGGTTGTCCGGATTGCCTCCTCAGAACGATCGCCTGTGCATAATCGTCCTCGCTGATATCTTATCGGCCAGGACGATCGATCCGCCTTTTTGACCAATCGGCCTGTACGCAATTATTGAGCCATATCGGCCTAGTCGATATAGCCATTTCTTTAAATTCTGGTTGATCCAGCCATTTTTTCCACCTCATCCCTTCCCCTCTTTTGTCTCCTTGCTAATCCCTAACTATGGCCGGTGGGAAACGAGTTCGACAGACTTCTGGGAGTTCCTCGAGGGCCACTCTGGATCCTCGATTCAGGGAGGCAAAGGATCAGGCTACCTACCGTCACTACAAAGAGTGTGGGATTACCCTTTCCCGAACAATCAATCCTACACATCTCTCGTATCTGGTAATGGATCTCTTTGCCCACACTTCTCTTTGTTTCATACTCACCCTCGCTGTCCCTTTTTCTTTTGAACTCCTGCTAGAATTTTATGCAAATCTTCGTATAAATCCTACTTTCACAGCCCTGACCTCCTATGTGAATCGACGCCCTGTCAAGATCACATATCAGGATAAGATGCACATAATCGTTTCAGATTTGGATTTTGATTGGTCCATGACAAACCAATTCCTTCGCCAAACCAACACACCCTTTTATGTTGGAGAGACTAGCTCTTTAGTCAAAGATACTAGGACAATCCAACATGTCCTTCGCACCTCCATAATTCCAAAAGCTGGGGACCGAATCCACTTCACTCCTCTACTTTCCTTGACCACCTTTTTTATTATGGCCCGAACAGAATTTAATGCCACTGATCTACTCTTTTGCTACATTGATCACCTAACAACTATTCGTGATCCAGGCCATATGAGGAAACCCAACCTTGCTTTAGGACATCTCATAGCCTACATTCTTGAAACCAAATATAATCTCCAATACCCTGCTCCTCACGACCTTCAGCCTCCTTGCTACTCAAACAATTCTTTCACTATCTTTCATAGTACTCATCTCCACCCAGGAGATGGGGAAGGTTGGGGGGATGAAGAGGAGGAGGCTCCCACTCCAGCTCCTATTCCTGATCCTGTTCCTCTCCACCAGCACTCTCTGTTTGATCAGTTGATTGAGAGGTTTGATCGATGGAGACCCGCTTTGACGCTTACGTTGCTGCACAGGAGCAGCAACATTCTGAGGACATTGCCCACTACTAGCAGCAACGCATTGAGGATTTAACCAGATTTGACAGCTTCATGACTCACCAGCAGCAGCAGCATGATCAGAACATTGCCTGGTTCAATGCTTAGTTTACCACGCTTTACAGCTCAGCAGCCACCTCCACCACCTCCATCTGATGATCAGGATCCCTCATTTTTCTAGTCAATGTTTTTTGTTGTGTGTTTTCAATGTAGTTTACTTTTTAGTCTATTTTTGTCTTTGTTGCGTTATTTTCTTTTGTGTATCTGGACCCTCTTTTTGTGATGACAAAAGGGGGAGTAGGTTGTGGTAGGAAAAAAGTTATGTAACTTTGATTTTTTAATGAACTATTTTTTTTATTGTTTTCCTACTTGTGTTTGCCATCATCAAAAAGGGGGGAGATTATTGCAAATCTATTTTCATGACTTATGTCTTGATGATTGACAAACACTTGGACTTCCTGTTGCTTCTAATTTTTAGGAATCGAAGATCGGACGAACAAACGAAGCCAGACGAAGCCAGTTCAAGATTGCGTAGGTTTAGGGTTGAGTCAGTCTGTACTTTGTTTTTCTTTTCTTGAGTCTATTTGTAATTGTCAAAGAGACTGATGCTAAGTAACCCTACACACACACACTTGAGAGAATTAGAATTTTTGTTTTTACTCAGATCGGCCTGGACGATATTTACATCGACCTGAACGATCATGCTTAAAACAGATAGTCTAAATAAGGATTTGTAATTAAGGCATCCGACATTAACATATCGGCCTGGATGATACGTGTATCGGCCAGGACGATAAGCTCAAAATAGAAAGAAGTTGCCGCCATAAACAATTAAGGTATACTGTATTTTTAAATAATCGGCCAGGACGATCATTGATCGGCCTGGACGATATTCACAAATTATGCCTTAATTGATCAGGAAATCAGTCCAGGAATACTTGGAGGGTACCTCCTAGGAGTGGACGTAGGTCAAGTTGATCGAACCACTATAAATCTTTGTGTTCTTATTTTCTTGCTTCCGCACTTTTATTTCCGCATTGTTTTTCTCCTGGCGTGATTTTGGTTTATGTGTTTTTGTTCTTTGTGAATTTTTTTTTAAATACCAATTCACCCCCCCCTCTTAGTTAGCTTGGGACTAAGTTCATAGAGCTTAACATCCCTAACAAACTTTCAAGTGGTATCAGAGCACTTTCTAGTGTCATCTGAGAACTTTCAAGATCAACTCTAAGGAAACTGAAACCCTGGAATAGAAAAATGACTCGTTCTCTCAAAATACTTGATGGAATTTGATAAAATTTTTAACATAGACTCTAGTAATGTACATAAATTATGGAGAGTGTTTGTTTGAAAAATAATCAGCTTTTCGGAAAGCTATTTAACCCGAAGCTATGTGACCTATTCTAATGGTTTTTGAGAGATCTAACCATGGGATTTTTGCGTTGTTGGGCTCGTTGGACTCGTGGAAGATGCAGGAGTATTTCTTCTCTTGACCTTGAGCTCCAAATCTCTCTTGATCAAATGGAAATCAACCTGGAAGGGATGTGGGGCTCGATCTCGCCGGGATCTCGCAGCCGGTGACTCGAAGAGGTCTGGGTTCTGTTGGAAAACATGGAGGAAGGTCGCAGGAGTGCTCTCACCAAATCTCAGGGCTTGAGGTGGTTTCTAGATCAAGAAAGAGCAAAAAGTCCATAAAACGACCTAAAATTTTCTATTTAAACAACCCAAACCTATTATGGATGGCTTGGATCGAATCTAGCACTAATTGGGAGGGAAATTAAGTTGATTTGAACGAGATTTCAGTTTCAAAATGTCAATGGACTCTTAAATGCATTAAAGGGCTTTTAATTTTAATTAAATAGACTATTATAACCTATTTAAGACTTGATTTGACCAAGTCAAAGAGAGCCAAAAGGGGATGAGATTTGAGTCATGGATGGGTTTAAATGCATTAGAAATTGATTTGGGCTCAAAAAGGCCTAATAGGTCAACCTAGGTTGACTTGGTCAACATGGTTGACCCTGGGCCTGGGTCTGGGCAGAATCAAAGTCAACATTCAATTTCTAATTAATTATTTTGTACTCTCTTAATTCATTTTACTTAAATATTACTTACCCATATCATACTTTCCCAAAATAATTTAATTAGAATCACCTCAAATGTTTGTGCATTCAATAAAAAACATTGAATAAATTTTTAACACATTTGATTGAATATGTTAAAATTTTAGTGAGTTTACTTCTACTTAAATTTTATTCTTTCTTAAATTTTATTAATTAGGTCATCACCAGCTCATCTCACACATGTGACGGGCTCTAGCCGACTCATAAGACACAACCTATCATATCTCACGCGTGCGAGTCACAACCCCTCCATTCATTTACTCTTTAAATGTTTTTTTATTATCTTGCTGAGATTAAAGTCAATATGATCGTTACAGAGCCTAGTCCTCTCACACACTAATCCAAAGTCATCATCTTCCCTATGGTGTCAGTTCCTTGTCTTTTTTTGGAGAAGCCCACCATCACCATAAAGACCAAGAACAAGAATTCCCGCGACGGAGACTTACTGGAGGCCGCAAGCAGCTTGGAGGTTTCTTTCCGGAATAATCTCTTGTGGCTCGAGGCAAGGGATCGGTGGCAGGTGAGGTTTTCCTTTTTTGCCCTCATTTTACTATCCCCTCTTATTTTGTGTAACTAGGGTTTAAATTTTTTTTGAGAAATACAGTGATCGCAAAGAGGAAGATGATGCCAGAGAGACCTTAAGCAACAACGAAGAAGGAGCCTATTCTACAAAGGACCTTTGGGCAACCAATGAAGGGGCCGTTAGTGGATTGGCTCAATAAGAAGCCTGGAGCTGGTCCTAGTCTCCGGCCTATGCAATCGTTGCTGAGCGACTTTAGATTCACAGGTGGATCTCTGTCTGAGGAGAGAGAAAAACCATTTGATCTTGCTCTTGTTACTGAAGGAAAGTATAATGTTAATGTTGGAGTACCACAAAAATGAGCAATATTTTAACATGCATGTAAGAGAAGGTTGCTAATGTGTGTGCCTCAGCAGAGGAGGATACTGATGGCTTTATTAAGATTAACAATGAGTTGCCATATAGTTCAATTTCCACTATTGGTGATGAGAGGAATTCACAAGATGACGAGAGTTCGTCATTATCTTCTCCTTCTTGTTTGCCGGAGAGTTTCTTAACCCTGATTGATTCCAGATGGAGTGATACTAACTCTTTTGGTCCGAAGAAAGTAAGCCCTATGTATATATTCTTTTTTTTTGTTCTGTTGAGGTATGGATGTGCTAAGAATTCATAGGATGGATGTGATAAGAATTCATAGGATCCAATGATCGAGTCCTTTGTCAAAGATATTCATTATTCGCTCTTCTTTTCTCAGTGCATCGTACTGTATTGGTGATTGGTTGAAAATAATAAAATGTATAACTAAAATCTTTGTTGTCTGGTATTATATGTTTAGCTAATTAATCATCTGCCTATCCATCACCGTATTATTGAAGAAACATCATTTTGTAACCATATTTCCTCAGCTTTTTCCTATTCGATGTTTAAGGTAGTTTTGGCATAATAAACAAGCAAATTTTCTGAATATAAATTAAGATATATGTAACTGGAGCATTACTAGTTAACTTTCATAATTGTGTTTTTTTGCTTCTGATTTTTTATTTTATGAAAACTTTAAAACATCTAACAACTAAAGTTGGAAACTCGTAACACTCAAGTGCCAAAAAAGGGGAGATTATCTTTGTTTCCACATGTGTTGTAAATTTCCCATTGCAAACATTGAACGAAATCAGATAGGAGCTCTAGTTGAAGCTTTTAAAATAAAAATTCTTTGCCCATGCATTGATTGCTAAGCAGTTTTGATGTTGCTTTCCTCATTCTTTTCTATTATTAGTATCATCTTACCTTTATTTTTAATTTTGCCTAATAACTAGCAGATTCTTGGCATTTATCAATTAATTTGATATATACATACAACTTTAGAGATTTCTCATGTAGATTCTAATATTTATACTTGGATGAATCCCTTACTTGGATTTTATTATCAATGCATGAAAAATATCTAGGATGCTTTTTCTAACTGTGATATATGTATGATTTATTTTACTAATGTGATAACATATTATTGATTTATTGAAAAATTCATCTTGTATTAGAAGATTCATGCTTGGTGCCAACATCCGAATGGAAAATGGATGTTAGAGAGGATACTATAAACTTCAAGGGCATAGTTAATTATTTATCTTCCAGAGGGGAAAGTAATCATTTGATGTTTTGGTTGAGGAATCCATATTCATTATTTACTTATAAACGGTCTTTAGCTTAGCCTAAAACTTCTTCCGCAGGTATTAAAGTTGAAAACAAAGGGCATTTTACCCTCAAACCCTGAAATACTTGATGGGGTAGATGATCTGATGTAACTTAGTTATTTAAATGAACCATCAGTACTCTACAACTTACAATACAAATATAATGGAGACATGATTTATGTGTGTATCTTTTTCTACTTCTTTTTTAGAGTTTTGTTTGCGTTGAATTACTCCTAATTTCTTTTCATTTAAGATACTAATGTGTTGACGAGTTTTTGTATTTACCATTTAGACCAAAGCGGGGCGAGTGCTGGTTTCCATCAACCAATTTAAAGAAGTTGAACTATATGGAAATGATTATATTGAGGCATATAAGTGCAAATCTATAAATAGTCCACATGTTTATGCAATTGCAGATACAACAATACATGAAATGATAAGAGGTTATCTTTCACATAGTAAATTTATGTATTCTTATATTGAAATTTTATTTTTCCCCCTCTGACCATGATTTTCATTTTTCAGATAAAGTCAATCAATCCATATATATAAGATGTGATATCATTAGTTTCTTCATATGCCCCATAAAATTCTATTCCTTTTTAATTAGTGCAGTCTTAGAGCATTCAACACTTACTTCTCAACTGTCATGTGTCTTTTTTTTCCTTAGTTTTTCTTTTTTTTTTTGTAGAATGTTTTCTTCGGTATTGTGTAATTAGGTTTTTTTTCCATGGAAAGCCATTTTTATTATGCATTCATATAAATAGATTAAGGTTGACACCATTAGTAATTTGTGTCAAATGTGTTTATTACCTTTTTTGGCAATGCAGTTTAACTTAAATTGGAGCTTATCATTCTTTGTCCACTACAAGCTTATCTATCTTTGTTCACTTGTAGTGAATTAGATGCCTCAAATGTGCTAAGTATGGCATTCTTTTCTAGTGGCGAGAGTGGAGCGTGCAAAATTGAAACAACAAATATTGCAATGCAATATTTGGCTGCTCTTGGAGGAGGTACTGGGATGGAATACGAAAATTTTCAAACAAATCAAATTCTTGGGTCTTCGGGAATGCAAAAACAATAAGAAATGATAACTCTAGTCACTTTGTAATCTTCTGTATTCTTCCTAATATTTTCAAGAAATGATGAAAGATGTGTTTGGCTTCATCAGTAAGCAACTTAAAAATCTCCTTTATATTTCTACTTCTTCTTGAAGGCCGCATATTTCTCGTTGAATATGGCTTCATCATTTCACACAATCTTATTTTGTATCTAAATCATCTTTCCATCATTCTGTTTTAGCATGCTTACTTTGTTTGTTATTCAATGCTCATTTTAATTCCAAATTAGTTGATCTTGATTTATCCTATGAATGTTTCTAATGTGGAGGTTGTTATGAGTTTTATAGGTTGGTTGCATTATAGTGGAAGATGTTGGGTTAGTGGAAGGTTAAGAAGAGTATTGGCTATTGTTTTGTGGATGGTTGTATTTTACTAATCATGGGTAATTGCTAGAGACTCCTTTGTTTAAAATTATTTTCAACCCATAGCTTAAGCATATGGGTGTGGGCCAATCCATGTTGTAACAACCTTTAACAACCTACACATAGTTTGAATCATAGATTTATCATTTTTGTTGTATTTGTTGTTTATATTATCCTCATTCATGTTGTGGGATTCTATATTTCAATGGTGGGTTTCTATGTCTTAGTGATGATCAAGTGAAAATGAGATCTTTAGAATTGAGGGAGGGCCTAGTTACAGCACCCAAGGTGATTTATATTAATCCTAAAATAATTGTTCTGTTATTGGCATTCAATAAGAAGTTGAAGAATTAGTCTAACAGATAATGGATGCTCTATCTATCATTTTATGTTGAAAGGATGAATTTTGAAAATTTAATATTTTTAAAAGGTTCAGGAATTCATAAATATGGATGCCAATATTGAGTAAATGCTTTTATTTTTGACAAAAAAAATATCAAAATGGTCCCTAGCACTTTATGAAGGACCAAAATGATTTCCAACTATATTGAATGATTATTTTGGACCCATAAGTCTTTAGAAAGGAATTAAAATAGTCTCATGATGAGACTATTTTGTTTCCTATTTATGGAGTTAATGAATAAAAATGACCATTTAATTATAATTGGGGACTATTTTTATCTTTCATAAAGAGTAAAGAGACCATTTTGATCATTTTCTCTATTTTTTACGTGATGAATTTTGTGGTTCATCTTAGGGTTGAGTCGTAATGTGCCAAAATAAAAGGAGAGGAAGATCCGAGCAAAGGAGGAAGTTTTTAATACTGCAGTTATATAGTATAGAGTTGTTATATAATATGGAATAGTAGTAGTATAGTGTAGTATATATAGTATAGTGTAGTTGTATAATATATAGTAGTAGTATAGTGTATTATATATAGTATAGTATAGTTATATAGTATAGTGCAATATATATAGTATAGTGTAGTTATATAATATAGAGTAGTAATAATGAAGTGTAGTGCATATAGTATATATAGTATAGTACAGTTATATAGAATATATTAGTAGTAGAATAGTGTAGTATATATAGTATAGTGTAGTTGTATAGTATAGAGTAGTAATAGAAGTATAGTGTTGTCTATATAGTTTAGTGTTGTTATATAGTATAGTGTAGTAGTAGTATATTATAGTATAAATAATATAGTTTAATTAAATAACATTGTGCAGTTATATAGTATAGAGTAGTAATAGTATAGTATAGTTATATAATACATAGTAGTAGTAGTACAATGTAGTTTATACACTATAGTGTAGTTTATATAGTGTAGTTTCTATATCTCTCTCCACCTCCCTCTCTCTCTCTATATCTCTTTCTCTCTCTCCCTATTATTATCACTAAATCTCTCCCACTCTCTTTCTATCACCCTCTCTCTCTCTTTATCTCTCCCTCTCTCATCATCTTTATCAAGTACATTCCCTTTATCACTTTATATATCTCCATCTCTCTCTATCTCCTCCTCTCGATTCAATCTCTCACCCTTTCTACCTCCTTATAAAAAAAACTTATTTTTCTTTTACTCTCATCCCTTCTTTCTCCGTCTCTTTTTGCTCCACCTCTCTTGCTCTCTCTCATTCACTATCTCCCAATCTCTCATTTTTTCTCTCTCTTCTCTCTTTCTCTCTCACTATCTTTCTCCTTATCTTGATACTTCTATCACTCTCTAAAACTCACTTTCCCACTCACTCTCTCCCCCTTTCTCTTGTTCTCTCTCATTCTCCCTCTTTCTTAGAATCTTTTTCTCCCTCTCTCTACCAGTTTCTCTCCTTCACTCTCCGCCCTCTCACGACTCTCCTTCCTCTTCCTCTTTTTCTCTATCTCACTCACCCTCTCACTCTCTCTCTTTCTCTCTCTCTCTCTCTCTCTCTCTCTCTCTCTCTCTCTCTCTCTCTCTCTCTCTCCCTCTCTCTCTAAATTCATCTTTCTTATATCAAATACATGTTATACTCTCTCCCTCTCTCTACACCTCTTTCTATCTATCTCTATATTTATCTCTCCCTCTCCATCGTTATCTTTATCACCCTCTAATTCTCACTCAATCGCCCTTTCTCTTGCTTCACTCTCTAATTAAATCTCTCCATCTCCCTCTCTAATTTTCTCCTATCTCTTCTGTCATTCTCACTCTACCATCCTCACACTTTCTCTCCTATTTTCATCTCTTTCTATCATTCTCTCTCCCTCTCTCTTTAATATCTCTCTTCATTTCTCTATCTCCTCTCACAATCTCTTTCTCTCCCCCTCCCACTCTCTTTTTTCCTTCTCTATCTCCCCCTCTCTCAACTTCACACTCTTTAAATCACACACTCTCTCTCTTCCCCCCTTCTCTCCCACTTTCTTACCTTCTCTCTCATGCTTTTTCTTCATTACTCCCTCTCCCTCTTTTTCTCTCTCTCCTCACACTATATATATCACTCTCACCATCTTCTCACTTTCAAAATATTTTTCTCTTCCTCTCTCCCTCTCACTTAAACTTTATCTCTCCCATTTTATCTCTCTATTCCACTCTTTCCCTCCCTTGGTCTATCCCATTCTCTTTATCTCCCTCTCTTACACTATCCATAAAAAATATCTCTCTCCCTCTATCATATTTCTCTCCCTCACTTGCATCCTCTTACTCTCTTTCTCTACATCTCTTTCATCCCTCCCTCTCTTATCCTCTCTCTCTCCCTCTCTCACTTCTCCCTCTCATTCACTCTTTCTCTCTATCACTCCCTCTCTCTCCCTATCTACTTTCTCCATCTCTCAACCTATCTCACCCTCTCCCTCTAAGAATAAATATCTATTTGTTTCTCGCTCTCTCACCCTCTACCTCTTCCTTAGTATGTCTCTCTCTCTCTTTTACTCTCACATTCTCTCTCCCACCCTCTCTCTCTCTCTATCTCTCTCTCTCAATCTCCCTTTTGTCTTTCACACACTCACTAAGCCTCTCCATCTAACTCTCTACCTCTCTCCCCCTCCCCATTCTACATATCTCTCTCAATATCCACTCTCTCTCTCTCTCTCTCTCTCTCTCTCTCTCTCTCTCTCTCTCTATCTTTCTTTGTTTCCTCCCTCTTTTTTTCACTCTCTTTCTATCGTTCTTTCTCCTTCTATCCCCTCTCTATCACTTACACTCATATCTCTTCCTCTATCACTCCCACTATCTCTATCACTTCCGTCAAAAAGATGTTTTACTCCCTTTCTCAATATATTACAAATTCTCTCTGTCTCACTTTTACTCTTATTCTCTTTCACATGCACACTCTCTTTTTCCCTCCACCTCTCTATATCCCCCTCTCCATGCCACACACACTCATTCTGTTTGTGCCTCTCTATAATTATAACTTTTCCTCTCTCACTCAAAATTTTGCTTTATTCGGCTCTAGGTTGGTGCATATATATATATATATATATCCCTCTATTGCTGTCTAACTCTCTCTCTTCCTCAGACCCTCTCTACTCTCTAAAGATTTTTCTCTCACTCTTTTACCCTATCTCCCTCACCCTTTCTTAGTCTCTTAGACACACACACACACACAGTCTCTCTCTTGCTCATTCTATTATTAACTATCTTTTCTCTCTACCTCTATCTCTCCCCCTTCTTCTATCTCCTTCCCTCTCTCACTTTCTTAATCTATCTCGCTCTTATTATGCCATTCTCTCACTCTCTTACTCTTTTTCACTTGATATTTTTGCCTCTCTTTTGCTCCCACACTCTCTCTATCTCTCACACTCTTTCTCTACCCCACTCTTTCTCTCCCTCTCTCTCACATACTCTCTCCCCCTCCTACTTTAGCTCTCTCTTGCTCACACACTCTCTATTTCATTCTCTATCACTCTATCTATAACTTTCCCTCTCTCTATCTCTCTTTATCCCTCTCTGTCACCCTCCCTTTATCTCCTTATTTTTCCATCTCATTCTTTCCTTCCCTCTCTCTCTCTCTCTCTCTCTCTCTCTCTCTCTCTCTTTCCTCCCTCACCCCCATCTCTCTGGCACTCTTCCTCTCTCTCCTTTTATTTCCCTCTAACCCTCTCTCATTCTGTCTACTCTCTTTTTTTTTGTCTCAATCTCCCACCTCTCTACTTCACACACTCTCTAAATATCTCTATCTCCCCCCTATCACTATCCCTCTCCTACTCTCTATCTATCTCCCACTCTCTATCTCTTACACTCTCTCTCTCCCTCTCACTCTATCTCTTTCTCTCCTATAATCTCGCAATATCTCTCCCTCTCTCCCTCTTTATATATATATATATATATATATATAGAATGTGGTTACATCATTAGTCCACATGCGCATATATATATCTTTATATCACTCTCCCATTCTCCCTTTATTTACACACACTTTCTCTCTCTTACCCTGTCTGTCTCATCTCAATCTCCATCCCTCTCCCTTTCCCTTTCCTTATCCCTCACTCATTAATTTTTTTTATCTTCCATCAAATTTTGTTATCCCTCTCTTCTTACAAACATCTCTTTATCTCTCTTTCATTCTCCTTCCCTCTAGGTGTCTCTTTTATTCTCTTTCTTTCCTTCCCTCCCCATCCCTCCATATCTCTCTCAAAAACACTATCTTTATACTCTCTCTCTCTCACTCACTCTCTCTATATATATCTCTCTCTAACTCTCTCTTTATCTCTACCTCTAATTCTCTATCTCTCTATACCTTCTTTCTTTCTAGATGAGGTTCCTATTGCATTTAGTGTTTCAAATTTGCATATGGGGAGGTGATTGCCAATTATGTCTGCGTGGTAAAAAGGGAGTATTTGATGGAGATAATGGTGGGGATCAAAGCGAGTTTGGGTTGGAAATGGAAGCATGGGAGACACATTTGAAAGGTAAGAATGGTCAAGTTTTCTCAAATAAAAATAAGAACGGGGATGGAAGATCAAGGCATGATGGTGTAGTAATATATGAAGAAAGTCAAGGATTGATTTCTAATTAACCTGGGTTTCTTCAGTTGGAACATTAGCAGTTGATTCTCAATACAAGAAGTTACAAGGAGGTGGAAATGAACAAGGTGGGGAGTTAGTAGTTGGTGATGGTGGAGTTTATAAGAAATTCGGTAAGGAGCAACTTCTTAGTAAGGGAATTCAGGTAAACCAAAAGCTAATATTTTTTTTAGTTGTACATATTCTTGGAAATGTAATTGGATTAAATTCAAAAGGAGGCAAGGGGCAATTGGAGAAAATGGATGAGGATCCCTGCTTGGGATAAGATCATCTATTAAAATAGGGAAATTGATCCTGAGATATAAATGAAAAAGGACTGATGAAACAAGCAATAATTTAGGTTGAGTCTCAGGTGATAAAAGTATGAAAATAATCAAATATTGGCTATGATGAGTGATTAATTGCTAATTCAAATTCTCTAGATGCCATGTACTAGGATATTCGACTGGATGGGGATTAGAATGTAGAAGTGATAGATGCAAGCGGAGGTGATGGAGCTTGTGTGAAGCCTAATTATGTCCAGATCCTCAGTATTCTCAAAATATGGTGGTACGTAATAGGAAACGATTAATAAATTAATAGATAAGATGGAAGATGTTTTTGCAAATGTAAATAGGGTGGTGGATATTGGTAGTGGTGGTTGCCTTCCTATTAGTGGAAATGTTGATAATTCAATAATGTAGAATTCTTTGAATATCAAAGAATGTACTGGAGATGTTCGACATAATATTTAGTTTATAATTAGTTAACTTTTCTTTAATCAGATTAAAGGCCTTTTCTTGTTCTTTAGCCCACTTAAACATGACTTTTTTTTTCTTGATGACTTCAATGAGAGTGGTGGCTAAACTACTAAAATCGTGCACAAACTATCTATAGAAGCAAGCTAAGCCATGGAAACTCCTCACTTAGCTGATTGTTGTAGCATTGGCCAATCTTGGAACTCCTTGATGTTTTTGTAGTCCACCTCAATTCCTCTCTTACCATAAACAAAAGCAAGAAACACAAGTTTATTTGTGCAGAAGGTGCACTTCTTAAGGTTAGCAAATTCTTTCCTTAGAGTTTTTAAAATAGATTTAAAATGCATTTCATGTTCTTCCAAGTTTTTGCTATAAATTAGAATATCATCAAAATACACAACTAAAAATCATCCAATAAATGCATGTAAAATATGATTCATCAAACACATAAATATGCTTGGAGCATTAGTTAAACGAAAAAAGAAGTATTAACCACTCATACAAACCATGTTTAGTTTTAAAAATAGTTTTTCATTCATCACCTTTTTTTCACCCTAATCTAATAATATCCATTTTTAAGATTAATTTTTGTTAAAACACATAAATTATGCAATTCATCCAACATATCATCTAATCTTGGAATGAGGTGATGATATTTTATCATTATGCTATCGATAGCTCAACAGTTAGCACACATTTTCTATGTTTTATTCTTTTAGGCACAAGGAATCATACTTTAATGTACAAACGCAATTGAAGTTCTTTCGTCTCATAAAAAATACTCCTAAAAGCAAGTGGATTTGGAATTGATGCATCAACTATGAAACAAATTTCATGTTCAATTCCTCGTATTTGAGGTAAACAATGATGTTCCTCATCGATAAAGACATCTTCAAATTCCTTCAAAGTGAAATAATATTATTCGGTAAAACACCAACTATATCATTAGTAGAAAAGATAACCTCCTTGTATATAAGTACAATAAGGGACTGGTGTGAAATTAATGCTCTTTTGACCTCAATGTTTTGAAATATAATTGAATTTTTGACCTCACGTAAAGGATTTGATATGTTTTCCAGTGTCCTACAAATAGAGTTTAATTGGGTTTAGAATTTACACCTCCATTTCATCCCACTTTGTGAGAACTCTTCTTGGGCCCTTATCTACACTAGATAATGAGCTTTAACACTCTTATACAGAGGAGTGCCCAAACTTGATCAGACAAGCCTAACAAGACTTACCTCACTCAACTCGCTCGAGAAGATGACTTAACCCTCTACATCTTTTTAGCGATAGAATCGGTTAGGAGTGTATCCCAAAACTACTGATTTTGGTCTCATAGATAGACTACAAGAGAGAAAAGAAAAGATGGAATCAATGGGTTGGTAATGGAAGCATGGGAGGAACATTTGAAAGATAAGAATATTCATGTTTCCTCTAATAAAAATAAAAATGGGGTGAAGGATCAAGGCATGATGGTGTAGCGATATATAAAGAAAGTCAAGGGTTGATTTTTAATCAACTTGAGTTTCTTCAGGTGGAACATTAGTAGTTGATTCTCAATAAAAGAAGTTACAAGGAGGTGAAAACGAACTAGGTGGGGAGAAAGTACGTGGCGATGGTGGAGTTTATAAGAAATTTCGTAAGGATCAATTTCCCAGTAAGGGAATTCAGATAAAACAAAAAGATAATATTTTATCAGTTGTACAGATTCTTGTTAATGACTTTAGATTAAATTCAGAAGGAGGCATGGGGCAATTGTAGAAAATGGATTAGGATCCCTCCTTAGGATTAGATCATCTATCAAAATGGGGAAATTGAACATGAGATATTAAGGGAAAAGGGTTGATGATGCAAGCAATAATTTAGGGTGAGTCTCAGGTGATAGAAGTATGAAAATAATATAAGATTGGCTATAATGACTAATTAGTAGTGGATTCAAATTCTCTAGATGCCAAGTACTAGGATGTTCAATCAGATGGGGATTGAAATGTAGAAGTGATAGGTGCAAGCAGAGGTGATGGAGCTTATGTGAAGCCTAATCACATCCAGACCCTCAAGATTCTCAAAATATGGAGGTATGCAATAAGTAATGATGAATAAATCAATAGATAAGTTTGAAGATGTTGTTGGAAATGTAAATAGGGTGGTGGATAGTGGTACTGGTGGTTGTCTTCCTATTTGTGGAAATGTTAATAATTCAATAATGCATAATTCTTTGAATATCAAATAATGCACTGGAGATGTTTGACATAATGTTTAGTTGATAATTAGTTATTTTTTTAATCAGATTAAACACCTTTTCTTATTCTTTCCCCCACTTAAACGAGACATTTTTTTTCTTGATGAATTTAGTGAGACGGGTGCCTAAACTACAAAATCTTGCACAAACTATCTATAGAAGCAAGCTAATACATGAAAACTCCTCACTTAGCTGATTATTGTAAGCATTGTCCAATCTTGGAATTTCTTGATGTTTTCGTCGTCAACCTCAATTCCTCTCTTACTATAAAAAAAATAAGAAACACAAGCTTATTTGCGCAGAAGGTGCACTTCATTAGGTTAGCAAATAATCTTTCTTTCCTTAGAGTTTTGAAAATAGATTTAAAATGCATTTCATGTTCTTCCAACTTTTTACTATAAATAAGAATATCATCAAAATACACAACTACAAATCTTCCAATAAATGCATGTAAAATATGATTCATCAAACACATGAATATGCTTGGAACATTAGTTAAACCAAAAGGCATCATTAACCACTCATACAAACCATATTTAGTTTTAAAAACATTTTTCCCTTCATCACCTTTTTTCATCCCAATCTAATGATATCCATTTATAAGATTAATTTTTGTAAAGACATATAAACCATGCATTTCATCCAACATATCATCTAATCTAAGAATGAGGTTATGATATTTTATCATTATGTTGTTGATAGCTTGACAGTCCACACACATTCTCTAAGTTTTGTCATTTTAGGCACAAGGAATCATTCTTTAATGTGCATACCAAATTGAAGTTCTTTGGTCTTCTCAAAATTACTCCTATAAGCAAGTCGATTTGGAAAACATGCACCAACTATGAAAAATATTTGATGTTCAATTCCTCGAATTGGAGGTAAATCATGATGTTCCTCATCGATAAAGATGTCTTGAAATTCCTGCAAAGTGAAATAATATTATTTAGAAAAGCTCCAACTAGATCATCAGTAGAGAAGATAGCCTCCTTGTACATAAATCCAATAAGAGGCCGGTGTGAAATTAATGCTCTTTTGACCTCAATTTTTTGCAATATAATTGAATTTTTACCTCACATAAATGATTTGATATGTTTTCCAGTGTCCAACAAATAGAGTCGAATTGGGTTAAGAACTTCCACCCTTATTACTTCCTGCTTTGTGAGAACTATTTTAGGGACCTTATCTTCACTAGAAAATGAGTTTGGACACTCTTATACAAAAGGGTGCCCAAACTTGATCAGACGAGCCTAACAAGACTGATCTCACTCAACTTGTCTGAGAAGATGACTTAACCCTCTCCATCTTCTTAGTGATATAATCGGTTAGGAGTATCCCAAAACTACTGATTCTTGTCTCCTAGATAGACTATAATAGAGAAAAGAAAAGATGTAATCGATGGGTTGGTAATGGAAGCATGGGAAGCACATTTGAAAGGAAAGAATGGTCATGTTTCCTCTAATAAAAAAAAGAGTAGGGGTGGACGATCGAGATATGATGGTGTAGTGATATATAAAGAATTAATACACTTGCACTTGTATTTCACTCTCTCTATCTTCTTTAGTTCTTAATCGAACTCAATAAACTATTTCACATGGTCCAACAATGATTCAAAAGGAGAAATCACTAAAACTCATAAAAAATATCATGAATTTTGACTAAAGAGATAAACAATGTTTAAACAATTTTTTTTTCTTTTATTTTCTTTTCTTCTTTTTCTTTTTTATTTTATCTTTTTTTCTTTTTTTTATAGCAAGAAATAAAAAATAGAGAAAAAATAAAATAAAAGATAATTATACTTATCTTAAAAACTAAAACTCTGATACTAAGATTATATGAACTTCACCAATAATTTGATTAAACCTAATACAAGATTGTGCTGAAGCCCTAAATCTTGCAGAAAAAGATTGAGGAGCCTTAACCTATCACCAAAATTGATGAAAAATAAAAAATATGAAAGATTGAAATGCCACACCTAAGAACTTCTAAGCAATTCAAGGTGATAGTTTTAAATGATTGAACACCATAAGCTAACTTGATAAGTTCAGGAGTTCTTTTAGGAACCTAAAGGAACACAAAATCTGACAAGAATGTATTTTTTTTAAAAATACCTATCAAATTTATAATAAGACATATGTATACTTTGAATAACCCTCAAATATAAGTAAATATATTAATATATCTTTAAAACAACATAAACACTAACAAAAAAAGAGTCCCGCATTTTTAAAATAATAAAGTGAGCTGATTCAAAGTAAGTGACAAAATTCAATGTATTTAAACCTCTTAAACCTCAAAATAAGTTCCCACATATGGTCAGTCATTGCCATGTCCATTTCCTATTTAATATCCTTGAAACTTAGAAAATACATATTTATTAATGAGCCTCTTTAATTACCTCCTTACTAGTTATGAAAGTCTATAAAGATTAACCACCATAATTATTTTGATGACACGGACTAGACTTTGACTATTTGAATCATTTTGCACTACAGGAAAAACGTCGAAATCCGACGGTTTATTTCCGGTGGTTAGCCTATATTCACCGGTGATTTTTTTAACTACCGGCGGCTTTACGGCCATTTCTCTTCAATTTAAACATTTAGTGCTTCCTTGAAACATTTAACTCTGAGTCATGTAATTGGGCCATTAGGAAACAACAAAGGATCTTGAGCTTCATTTTCATATGCATGCACATCATGTCCAACTCATTGGTTTACATGACTTATATATATATATATCAACATTTTAAAAGGTGAAATCAGAAATTGAGGCATTTTGGCTAAGTGAGGTGAGGCGTAACCCTCGAGGCGGATCAAGGCGTAAGCCAAAAAAATGATAAAAATTAAGTAATTTAAAATTATGAATAATGAAAAAAAATAACAAAATATCATATCAATTGTGAATTTGATGATTGTTTCTAAGATAATATTAGTATATTACTAAAAAAAAAGATTTAAAATAAGCTCACTTAAATTTAAAACTTCACATTAGGATGAAGACCCAATGTAGGCTCATCATCACTTTGATTATCTTCAGAAAAATCTTCATAATTAATGTCAAAGTCATCCTCAAACTCTTTTTCATCTATAATATTTTTTTTATCCCCTATATCTGTTATTATTTCATTAGCTCGATTTAAATAACAATAGCATAAAAAATCATTCAATATATTTAAGAATATCTTTAAATTTTTTGGAGCTCTAATCTCACTTTGTTTCTTTCTTTTATATACATGAGTAGTTGTCATTATCTTCATTGACATGAGTTTCTCCTTCTGCTTCAACTTCAAAAACATCAACATTCTTAGGAGTAACCCATTCATTATCATATTATAAATCATCAACAAGTAAAGGATCAATTTCATTATCAATGCTTCCTAGCTTCTGTAATTTGAGATGTCTATCTTTCAGTTTTTTGTTAAACATAACATAAACTAGTTTGTTCATTCGATCTAATGCTAATCGATTTTTTTTGTTAGTATGAATTTGATTGAAGATGATCCAATTACGCTCACATGTAGAAGCCGAATATTTTAGGCTAAGAACTTTAACTGCAATAGCTTTCAATTCAAGAACATCATCTCCAAGCTGACGCCACCAACATTCTACATAAAAATGAATAGTATTTTATGAATATTAATTAAAGTAGAAGATTTGAGCATAAATATATAAATTATAAACATACCATGAGATCGTGTTTTGTAGCATGCTTGTGCTTCTCTAAATCCAAACATTTCCTTCTTCAAATGAAATTTCTCAAGTTGATCATTCACTTTGAGGTAATCTTCTTTAGAAATGAGTCTATCCATACATGCACACAAACTAGTTTTCACCTCTTTATCAGCATGAAAGTCTTTATCATAATAAAATTGAGGATTTAAATAGTATGCAACAGCATGTAAGTGTTGGTGTAATTGACGATCCCACATTTCATCTATAATATTCCATATTTCTTCGTAGGTACTTTCAGTACCGAAAGGTACTGGCTCGGTATCAAGCATGTAACTAATGGTACCGAGCATGTACTACTCAGTACTGAGCAAATACTTGCTCCGTATCTAGTGATACTGGCTCAATACCGAGCATGTACCTACTAAGTACCGAATATGTACCTAGCGATACCTAGTAGTACTGAGCATGTACTGAGTGGACGAATGAAAGAAAGTTGAATCATAAGTTATTCAAGCTTTCATTATTGCACATCAAAGTCAAGGCCCACAACACCGCTCACCTACTCTTCTGACTTATCCAAGGCCTGTACATTTCTAACACTCATAACTTCAGCTTTATTTCCTACTTTCGAAATCGTATTTACTTTTGGTTTGGTTTCCTGCGTTGTCTCCTTCCAACTTCGTCTCCTACACTAACAGCTTCATCTCCTTCCCTCACGACTTCGTCTCTTTCCCTCACGGCATGACCTTCAGTTCCCCTTTAAATTCTCATAAGAAACCCTAATTCTATACTCTAATATGCGAACACGAATCAGCTACATCGTATATATATATATATACCAAGGAAAAAAATTTTAAGTGGTGCCTCATACTACCTCGAGGCGTTACGCTTTGATGCGTATGCCTCATGTAAAAAAATTGTAGGCTTCGCTAGATGGTTCGAGGCGTAAGTCCCTATATGCATGACTTCCACCTCGACTTGATCCGTGACTCAATGCAGATGCCTCATACGCTTTTTTAATGGTTGACGCATCGTCTCTATATAAATATATATCTTGCACTCATTATCTTTATCAGTTTATCACTCCCTCTCTCTATCTCCTCTCCATTCACTCTCTCCATCACCATATGTACCTCCATATAAATAAATGACTTTCTCTCTTACTCTCAGTCCTTATGTTTCTCTCTTTATCTCTTTCTAGATCTCACTTTCGCCTCCTCTTTTGCTCTCTTTCTTTCATTGTCTCCCCATCTCTCTCTTTCACAATCTCTTCTCTCTCTCTCTCTCTCTCTCATCCTCTCTCCTAAAATATCCCTTTTATTTTCCCTCTCTCTCTCTCTCTCTCACACACACACACACAGACACACACAAAATTAGTCTTATCTATCTCGCCCTTGCACTTTCACTTCCTCCTTCCCTCTATCTCTCTCTCTAACTTTATCTTAGTTCTCTCTCACTGTCCCACCCTCTCTCTATCAACCTCACACTCTCTCTTGCTTCACTCTCTATTTAAATCTCTCTCTTCCTCTCCCATTCTACCATATCTCTTTCTCTATCACTCTCATGCTATTACACTCTTGCTCTTTCTATCTTGTTTCCATCTCTTTTTATGACTCTCTCTCCCTCTCTCCCTCTCTCTTTAATATCTCTTTATCTCTTTTCACTTCTTTGTCTTCTCTATTACTTGTTTTTTTCTCGTCCTATCAGTCTCTTTTTGTTTATCTCTATCTCACCCACATCTCTCCCTCTTTCTCTATTTTCTCTCTCCCCTTCTCATTCTCTCTCTTTCTTTCACTATCTTCCTAAAAATAGATGTTGTACACCCAACCCCTCAAGATATATCTCTCTCTTTTTTTTATTTTTCTTCTATCTTATTTTCTATTACTCTCTCTTCCTCTTTCACTTACTCTTTTGCCACTTTCTTTTTCTCCAACGCCCTCCCTATCCCTCTAAAATATCTTCCCTCACTCTCTCACCCTTTTTCGCCTAGCTTCTCTTCTCTCACTTTCTCACACACATTATATTTACCTCTCTCAGTATATCATTCACTCTCTTCTACTCTTTATCCTTCCCACCCTTTCTCACTCTAGGTTAGTTTTGTTCTCCCATTCTCTCTCCCTCTCTCAATCTTTATATTTCTCCCTCTCTCTCTATCTCCTCCTCTCCATTCAGTCTCTCCCTCACCCTGTATACCTCCTTATAAATAAATCTCTTTTTTCTTTTACTCTCATCCCTTCTTTCTCCCGTTATTTCTAGATCTCACTCTATATGCATCTCTTGCCTTCTCACTTTCACTGTCTCCCTTCTTTCTCCCGTTATTTGTAGATCTCATCTCTCTCCTTCACTCTATCTTCTATCTCTCTCTCATTCTATCTCTCTCTCTCTCTATCTATCTATCTCTCTCATTATATTACCCTTCTATAATGCTCTCTAACTCACGTTCCCACACACTCTCGCTCTCTCTCCCTCTCCCTTACTTAACCTAATCGAATTAAAGATAATTCCCATTTAAAATCCTCCATATAATATAACAACTGAAAAAATTAATATAAGGTAACAAGATCTGGAAAACCCAGACCCCAAAAACACTTTGGCTTACACACATCCTTTAATGCAATAATAAGCATTTTCTTAGCATTAGCATTATCATGAAAAGAAAAAAAAAAAGCAAACATTATAAATTTATGGCAAAGTATATGAATAACAATACCTCTAATCCAATAAGTAATGTAATTGATAATAATAAATTTAAGAAATTGAAGTCTTTTCATAAATGAGAGCTCCTTATCCTTCCAACAAGAAAGCAAATCAATAAATTTATTTAACAAATGTTTAAAATTAGACCCAATAAGCCTTTTGGTAGAAACATGAAGACCCAAATATTTCATACTATGTTGAGAATTAAAAATATTTTATATCTGACAAATATTATCCACAAAAATAGTAAACTTGGAAAATATTGCCAAACTTTTATTATGATTAACAAAGAAAGCATAACAAAGAAAGAAATTATCCAAAATATCCTCTAATTTTTTCGCATTAAGAGTCAAGGCTTTTCCAAAAACCAAAACATCATCTGCATAAAGTAAATGAGAAATATAGTTATCAATAGCCACTATTCGTTCAAAATTAGTATCAAAAGATATATCATATATAAACTTAGATGATGCATCAATCACTATACAAAATAAATAAGGAGATAGAAGACAACCTTGACGAGAAGAGGAGCTAAATATCCCTTCTAAGGAACCATTAAGAGCAATAGAAAAGAAAATTTCCTCAATACAATCTTTAATCCAAGAAATGAAGCAATTATAAAAATCATTTGAGCCTATCTATATACAGAAAAATCTAGTAAATATATCAATAGAGTTAAGAATTTCAAGTTTAGCATAGAATTACTTTACATCAGCCCAACAATTGAAGTCCCTAAATAATTCTGAAGCTAATAAAATATTATCCATAGAAATTCTATATTTTATCTACCCAGACTGACTAAGGTGAATAATATAAGGCAAAATAAGTTGTATTTTATTAGCCAAAATTTTAGCCACCGTTTTATAAAAAAACATTGTTAAGAGAAATAAGTCTGAAACAATTAATCAAAGAAGCATGAGCACTTTTAGGAATGAGAATAATAGCATAAGCTTTAGCAACCCTAGGCATTTTATAAGAAGGGAAATAATGCAAAATAGATATATAAAAAATAGGTTCTAAAATGTCCTAGAAATTTTTTGAAAATTCAACTGTAAAACCATCAGGCTTTGGAGCCAAAAAAGGAGCTGAGAAGACAACCTTCTTATTCCAGAAAGATATATCGTTATATTATCATGTCTTCAAATATGTAATTAATGATCCTTCATCTAGACTATAATAGTCAAATATTTAGTAGAACATCATTTTGACCCTTTCGGGTCATATGTAGTTTTTCCTTAAATTTGACTACGATATTTTGAATGAAATTTATAATTCTAAACATGAATCCCATTAAGAAACCTTATTTCCACTTTTCGAGGTGGTGTATCATTTCTGATTGTAAGTTATGTTTTAAAATTAAAATTTAAAAGTTAATATCAAATTTCTTAAAGAAATTTAAACATTTTCAAAAGTCAAAATTTTTTCAATCAAATAGGGTTGTTATTACCATTGAAGGTGTTAAACTTTATCATATAATACCCTTTTAGGTACAACACTTAATCGTATTCGACAGGATACTGGTGACCCTTGTCCATGAATTTCTTAGCCTGATCAATGGTTATGATAGCCTTGATCTTTTCTATGATTAGTCCCTTCAGTTGTATAGCCATTACAGGCTCTTAAATACTGGCAATATTTTGTAGATTAGGCTGGCGAATGACATTATGCATCTCGTGACCACCTTCAAGGTTGCATCTTACTCCTGAGATATAAGTCGTTTGGAGGTTTTGAAGATCAGCTAGAGTAGATGGTGCAGAGCCTGTGACTGCAATTCTTTGCATAATTACTACCGTTTGGGCCATCACCTTAATCATGTTTTTGTTCAGCTGATATATTTCCCTATCATTGTATCTTATTTGTCACTACATATCAATAATCATGACGTCTTCAGGATTGAAGGGATTCTCCTCAGCCTTTTCTTCTCATCCTTCTGAAGAGTGACCACCTCTACCGGTGACTGACCCAGTCTCATGGTGGCGTCGATGCACTTATTTAAGTGGTGGCTACCAATCTCCATCATCTTCACCATCATCATAATCGGCATTATTATTAATGTTGACGTGCCTCACCAAGTAAACTACTTAGACGTCCATGGTGTCGTCTTCTTCTTCATCCACTTTTTTTAGATTCAATTTTTTTTTGCAGCAACGTTGCCACTGAATCTCTAGTTCTTAATTTGGAAAGAAGATCTCTTCAACTCGGGGGCTACATTTGAAGCTGACATCTTCCTTGATGGGGGTTGGTGAGCAACGACATCCCCTAGAAGATTTTCCAAGTGGTCGACCATCGAGGTGAATGTCATCGTGGGTTACTTCTTTAGCTTCCTAGTGGAGTTACCATATTTGGCCCACAAACCCATTCCAAGTAGGAATGGTTACTTCTGGTTCTTAGAATGGTAGGTTTGATGGGTGGACAGGTAGTTGTTGGTGATCTTGGAGCTAAACATTCTTCTTTCTTTTCTGTCTTCTTGTCAGCTTTCCTCTACTTGAGGAAGCTTCAGCATTATGCCTCCCAACATGATAGGCTTATTAGGTAAGGCAATGGTGTTGGCAGTCACTGCAAAAATTCTTTCTCCAGATATAACCCTCTTGATAGCTGGGACTTCTAGATGTGATTGTATTTCAAAAATAGAAATCCTTGTTTGAGGATTCTAAACATTAGTGGTAGTAACTCACGACATTAACAGATGCACGTGATGCGTGGAATTCTTATAATAAGGAGATATATTCCTTGGTGAGGGTTTAAAAAATTTGCAACACCATGACCAAAAGAATTTGTGATTCACACAGCTCATGAATCTTTAAAACATTTGGAAGGGTAGCAAAGATTGAAAAAATGTCATGCCTTGTGGGTGGAACTCATTGAAATATTTTCTTATGTGATCTAATACAAGAACTGTAAGGAAAATGTGGTAGTTGATGCATTATCCTGAAGGTATATCTTACTTTCTATTTTTGATACGAAAATGTTTGATTTCAAAATCATTAATGATCTATATACTCAAGATTTTGATTTTGGTGATGTTTTCAATGCATGCAAAAAATGTGGCATTTAGTATGTTTATAAGCATGAAAGGCTTCTTATTTTGAGAAAATAAATTGACTCTAAGTGCTTATTGCATGAATTGATTATGTGAGAAGCCTATGGTGGTAGTTTGATGGGACATTTTTGTGGAGCTAAAATTTTAAAAATTTTGCATGAACATTTGTTTAACCTCATATGAAATGTGATGTGGAAAGATTTTATGAGAAGTTTATAACCTGTAATGAACCTTGGTTTGTTATTTCAATGGATTTTATTTTGGATTTACCTAGGACTAACTGGGGGAGAGATTTAATCTTTTTTTTTAGATTTTGAGAGAATACACTCTTGTTGGATTTTGTGTCCCTCTTGGTTTTAAAAGAACTCCTGAACCTACATGTTAGTTTTGTGGCATTGAATCATCAAAAATTATCACCTTGGGTTATTCGGAGATTCCTAGGTTTTCTTGGTGTAGTATTTCAATCCTCCATAGTCTTAACTCTTTTCATCTGGTATTATGATAGGTCAAGGATCATCAAACCATTCATTAAGATCTTGGGTTCCAACTCATCTTTGTTATTGGGTTTCATTACATTGTTGGTGAGTTCATATCACTATCTCTCACCATGTCTCCCTCACTATATATTATTCTCTCTCCTATTTCTCTCTCTTAACATTTCAATCTTCAAATATATATCTCTCTCAATCTCTCCCTCTCTCTCTTACACTTTTTTGCTCTCTATCACTCATGATCTTTATCTTGTTCTCTCTCCATCTCTTCCCTATCTATCTTTATCTCTCTCTCCCTCCCTCCTCCCTCCCTCTCTCCCCATCTCTCTTGGTTGTTCTATCTCACACACACTCTCTTTCTTCCCTCCTCTCTCTCTCTCTCTCTCTCTCTCTCTCACAGACACACGCTATATATATATATATATATATATATATATATAACCCTCTATTGCACCCTCACTGCTCTCTCCCTCCCACCATACCTCTATATCTAATTCTCTAGCTTTCTCTACCTTTTCTTTTTCTAGATGATGATCCTGTTGAGTTTAGTGTTTCAAATCTGCATGTGGGGAGGTGATTGTGAATCACGTCTTTGTGGAAAAAGGGGGAATATATTATTGAGGTAATTGTGGGGATCAAAGAAATTTTGTGTTGGTAATGGAGGCATGGGAGACACATTTGAAAGGTAAGAATGGTCATGTTTCCTAAAATAAAAACAAAAATGGGGGTGGAGGATCAAGGCATGATGGTGTGGAAATATATAAAGAAAGTCAAGAGTTGATTTCAAATCAACCTAAGTTTCTTCAATTGATACATTAGTAGTTGATTCTCAATACAAGAAGTTATAAGGAGGTGGAAATGAACAAGGTGGGGAGAAAGTAGGTAGTGATGGTGGAGTTTATAAGAAATTCGGTAAGGAGCAATTTCCCAGAAAGTTAATTCAGGTAAAACAAAAGGAGGTGTTGACCTGTAACCGTAATCCACATATGACTCCTACTCCTGACCGACTCCGGCTTGCACGATATAATCCACGATCCCACGATCCTCTAACCACCTACACACATAGCACAAAACAACGAAACCATCTTTATTCTGGGGGAGACCCTCTCAATCACACATGAATACAAAGGGAAACAATAATAGGTGATGAAGGGGATTCGACACATACCTCTGAGGTTGGAACCGCATACGACCTCCCACCAAACTTGATCTACCGGTATGGTCTTTGACTCTAACCTCACCGTCCAACTACAGTTGCCTGTTATCACCGACCCAACTTACACCTTGTTGGATCTCAGCCGTCGTGACCTATCTCGTGCCTTAGCTGACACAAATCTATCTCCTTAAGCTGCAAAAGCTGACTCCTGCTCCCAAAACTTAAGATGATGATGATCCTGTCGGCCGACACCGAGCACACTTTCGCCTTCCCCTCTGTCGTGCGTGGCCTCCGCCCCTAGCCCGATCGGGGGCTCTTTCCGATTACTCTATTTCCCTCCCTCTCTTGATGTAATACATATATATTATTATAAAATATAATAATAATATATATTCTATTATATTATAATAAATATATTATATATATAGTATTATTTTGGAAATGATATTGCCCTCCTTACCTCCCAGCGCTAGGGAGGGGATGTTGTGAGGCTACCGAAATTTCCTCAAAATTTTAGTACTTAGTCAAAATTTTTACAAGCAACTGACATTCAATTATATGCAACAAATCATTATCATTTTGAGCTTTCGAAGATCAATTTTGGGACTTGACAGCATCCCGAAGACCCTGTTCGTCGATTTGCTCCGGCCGAGCGAACATGCAAGGGAAAATGCCCTCCTTACCTCATGGTGACGGGGAGGGGATGTCGGGAGGCTGCCAAAATTTCCTCAAAAATTTGGTACTTGGTCAAATTTTCTACAAGCAACTAACATCCAAATATCTGCAACAAATCATCATCAATTGGAGCTTCCGAAGATCAATTCTGGGACCCGACAACATCCAGAAGACCCTAGCCATCGATTCACTCCAGTCGAGCAGACTTGCAATGGGAAATTGCCTCTTTACCTCCCAGTCTAAGGGAGGGGATGCCGGAATGCTGCCAGAATTTCCTCAAAAATTTAGGACTGAAAAAATATAAGGTAATAAGATCTTGAATACCTAGACCCCGAAAACACTTTGGCTTACACACATCCTATCATGCAATAATATGCATTTTCTTAGCAATAACATTATCATGAAAAAGAAAGAAAGAGGAAACATTATAAATTTAAGGCAAAATATATGCATAACAATACCTCTAATCCAATAAGTAATGTAATTGGTAAAAGTCAATTAAAGAAATTGAAGTCTTCTCGTAAATGAGAGCTCCTTAGCCTTCAAACAATAAAGTAAATAAATAACTTTATTAAGAAAGGATTTAAAATCAGAACCAGTAAGTCTTTTCATAGAAACTGGAATACCCAAATGTTTCATACTATGTTGAGAATTAGAAATATTTTAAATCTAGCAAATACTATCCGAAAAAAGAGTAACCTTGGCAAAAATTGTCAAATTTTTAATATAATTAACAAATTGAACATAATAAAGAAAGAAATAATCCAAAATATCCTCTAATTTGTTCACATTCAAAGCCAAGGCTTTTCCAAAAACCAAAACATCATATGCATAGAGTAAATGAGAAATATAGTTATCAGCCACTATTCCCTCAAAAATAGTATCAAAAGATATATCATATATCAAATTAAATGATGCAACCATCACTATATAAAATAACTAAGGAGAAAGAAGATAACCTTGACAAAAAGAGGAGCAAAATATCCCTTCTAAGGAACCATTAAGAGCAATAGAAAAGAAAATTTCCACAAAACAATCTTTAATCTAAGAAATAAAGCTATCAAAAATCATTTTAACCTGTCTATATAAAAAAATCTAGTAACAATGTCGATAGAGTTACGAATTTCAAGTTTAGCATAGAATTGCTTTTACATCAGCCCAACAATTGTAGTCCCTCAATAATTCTAAAGCTAAAAAAATATTATCCGTATAAATTCTATATTTTATAAACCCAGATTGACTAAGGTGGATAATATAAGATAAATTAAGTTATATTCTATTAGCCAAAATTTAAGCAACCGTTTTATAAAAAATATTTCATAGAGAAATAGGTCTGAAATAATTAATCAAAGAAGCATGAGCACTTTTAGGAATGAGAATAATAGCATAAGCTTTAGCAGTCCTATGCATTTTATAAGAAGAGAAATAATACAAAATAGATTTATAAAAAATAGGTTCTAAAATGTCCAAGGAATTTTTTGAAAATTCAAATGTAAAACCATCAGGACTAGGAGCCAAAAAGGAGCTGAGAAGATAACCTTCTTATTCTGGGAAGATATATCGATCTATTATCATGACTTCAAATATTAAATTAATGATCCTTCATCTAGACTATAATAGTCAAATATTTAGTAGAACATCAATAGCCACTTCGGGGTCATATGTAGTTCTTCCTTAAATTTGGCTACGATATTTTGAATGTAGTTTATAATTCTAAATATGAACCCAATAAGATACCTTATTTCCACTTTTCTAGGTGGTATATCATTTTTGATGGTATGTTCTATTTAAGAATTAAAATTTAAAAGTTAATGTCAAATTTCTTAGAAAACATTAAATATTTTAATAACTCATATTTTTCAATCAAATAGGGTTGTTATTATCATTGAAGGTGTTAAACTTTGAAACAGAATATCCTTTCATGTATGATACTTAGTTGTATTCGATAGGATATGAGCGACACCTGCCCATGAATTTCTTAGCCTGATCAATGGATATGATAGCCTTGATCTTTTCTGTGATTATTCCCTTCAGCTGTATAGCCATTACACGCGCGATGATACTGACAATGTTCTGTAGATTATGCTTGTGATTGACATTCTGCACCTCGTGACCACTTTCAAGGTTTCCTCGTACTTCTGAGACTTGAAGTGCATGGAGGTTTTGAAGGTTGGCTAGAGTAGATGGTGCAAGGTTTGTGATAGCAATTCTCTGTATCATTACTGCCATTTGGTCCATCATCTTACTCATCTTTTGGTTCAGCTGATGTCTTCAGCATTGAAGGGATTCCCCTCAGCCTTTTCTTCTCCTCCTTATGATTGACCACCTTTATCGATGACTTACCCAGTCTCATGGTTGCGTCGATGCACTTATTTAGGTGGTGGATACCAATCTACATCATCTTCACCATCATCATAATCGGTATTATTATCAATGTTGACATGCTTCACCAAGTAAACTATTTTGACATCCATGGTGTCCTCTTCATCTTCCTTCTCTTATTTCTCTTGAATTGGGTGGTGGCACCACTAAATCTTTGGTTCTTAATTTGGCTAGAATATCTCATCAACCTGTGGGATGTGTTTCAAGTTGACATCTTCCTAGACTAGGGTTTGTGAGCAATGGGAACCCCTAGAAGATTCTCCAAGGGGTTGACCATCGAGGTGAATGTTATCTCTAGTTACTTCATTAGCTTCCAATGGAGTTATTATTTCTTACCCATTTTAGGCCCACAAACCCATTCCTAGTAGGAATGGTTACTTTTGATTCTTTGGATGGTAGGTTTGATGGGTGGAAAGGTAGTTGTTGGTGAGCTTGGATCTCAACATTCTTCTTTATTCTTTATCTTCTTGTTAGCTTTCATCTATATGAAAAAGCTTCAGCTTTATGCTTTCCAAACATGACAAGCTTGTTAGATAAGATGGTCATGTTTGTCATCCTTGTAGAAATTCTTTTGCCAGATATAACCCACTTGGTATTTGGAACTTCTGGATGTGATAGCCTTTCAAAAATAGAAAACCTCCTTTAAGGATTCTCAACAGTGGTTGAAGTAACTCACAATGTTAGCATATGCACGCGACATGTGGAATTCTTATAATACGGAGATGTATTCTTTTGTGAGGGCTTGGAAAAATTTGCAATACCTTTGCAAAAAGAATTTGTGATTCACAGAAATCATGAATCTTTAAAGCATTTGAAAGGGTAGCAAAGATTCAATAAATGTCATGCCTTGTTGGTGGAACTCATTGAAATATTTTCTTATGTGATATAATACAAGCAATGTGAGGAAAATGTTGTAGCTAAAGCATTATCCCAAATGTTTGTCTTACTTTCTATTTTTGCTGCTAAAATATTTTATTTCAAATAAATTAATGATCAATATACTCCATATTATAATTTTGGTGAAGTTTTCAATGCATGCAAAAAAGTGGCATTTAGTATGTTTATTAGCATTAAAACTTTTTTTTTTGAGAAAATAAACTATATGTCTAAGTGTTTATTACGTGAATTGATTGTGAGACGAGCCCATGGTGGTGGTTTGATGGGACTTTTTTTTTTTTGAGAATTGTAAATTGTATTAAGGAGAAACAAAAAACTATTACAAATTAATCAATCAATGCAACTATCATACTCCTTCAAAATACTATACAAGGAAAAAGGAGTATTACAAAAAGTAGAAGAATCAAAGAAAAAGTTATTATCCAAAGCTAATGAAGCGAACAAATCAGAAACTTTATTACAAATTCTGTAAGTGTGATGAAAAATTACCTTGTTGAAGTCATTGAGAAATGACAACTTCTCCAAAATAAGATTATTAACTTCATATGTTGATTTCATCATAGAATCATGATGGAATTTGATAACATTGTAGTTATCACCCTCAATTATTACCCATATGCTTCCAAACATCCAATCTCTTAAGAATTCTTTCAAAGTAGAAAAAGCATCCAGCTCAAGTTAATCGATATCCCAATGAAATTTCTTTTTACCGATGGCAATAAGCATTCTTCCTTTCGAATCTCTTACAATGCCGCCAATGCATGCTTTATTAGAATCCAATAAGGAAGAATACACATTAGTATTTATCCAATCTAGTGGTGGGGAATGGGACATTTTTGTGAAGCTAATATCTTAGGAATTTTGCAAGAAAATTTATTTTGCCTCATATGAAATGTGATTTGGAAAGAATTTGTAAGAAGTTTATAACATGTAAATTGGTTATGTTTAAGTCAAAACTCCATAGTTTGTGCATCCCTTTTTCAGTACCAAATGAACCTTGGTTTGATATTTCAATGAATTTTATTTTTGATTTACCTAGGACTAAGAAGGGGAGAGATTCATTCTTTTTTTGGATTTTCAGAGAATACACACTTATTAGATTTTGTGTCCCTCTTGGTTTTAAAAGAACTCTTGAACCTACATGTTTGTTTTGTGGCGTTTAATCATCAAAACTTATCACCTTGAGTTATTCAGAGATTCTTAGGTTTTCTTGGTGTAGTGTTTCAATCCTTCTTTATCTTAACTCTTTACATCTGGTACAGTGATAGGTCAAGGCTCAACAAAACTTTCTTTGAGATCTTGGGTTCCAACTCATCTTTGTTATTGGGTTTCATTACATTGTTTGTGTAGTTCATATCACTATCTCCCACCCTCTCTGCTTAACTATCTGTAATTCTCTCTCCTATTTCTCTCTCTTAACCTTTCTTTCTTCAAATATACATCTCTCTCAATCTCTACCTCTCTCTCACATTTTTTTCGCCTCTCTATAACTCATGATCTTTATCTTGTTCTCTCTCCATCTCTTCCCTATCTCTCTTGCTCTCTCTCCCTCCCTCCTCCCTCTCTCTCTCTCTATCTTGCTCTCCCGCTCTCTCTTGGTTGTTCTCTCTCACACACACTCTCTCTTTCTTCCCTCCTATCTCAAAATGTATAATTCTTCCACCCACTCTCTTAATTTACCTCTCTCACTCATTTTCTCTCCTTTTCACACTCCTTGTCCCTCTCTCTTCCCTCTCCCCCTATTCTTCCTATCTCAGTATCTCTCACTCTCTCCATCTCACTTGCTTTCTCTTTCCCTCTCGCTTTATCTGTCACTCTCTATCTCTCACAAACTCTCTCTTTCTCTTTCAGTATCTCTCACTCTCTCCTTATCTCTCACTTTCCCACTCCTACTCTTTATATATCTCCCACTCTCCATCTCTTACTCTCTCTATCCTATTCTCTCTCCCTCCCTCTCACTCTATCTCCTTCTCTCCTATAATCTCTCACTATCTCTCCCTCTATCTCTCCTTCACCCCCTCCCTCCCTCCCTCCCTCTTTATATATCTCCCACTCTCCATCTCTTACTCTCTCTATCCTATTCTCTCTCCCTCCCTCTCACTCTATCTCCTTCTCTCCTATAATCTCTCACTATCTCTCCCTCTATCTCTCCTTCACTCCCTCCCTCCCTC
>NW_021319983.1:199675-213825 GCF_001605985.2 Dendrobium catenatum | reverse complement strand
AATGGTCATATTTCCTATAATACAAACAAGAATGGGGGTGGAGGATCAAGGCATGATGGTGTAGCAATATAAAAAGAAAGTTAAAGGTTGATTTCTAATCAACCTGAGTTTCTTCAGCTGGAAGATTCGTAGTTGATTCTCAATACATGAAGTTATTAGGAGTTGGAAATGAACAAGGTGGGGAGAAAGTAGGTGGCGATGGTTGAATTTATACAAAATTTGGTAAGGAGCAATTTCCCAGTAAGAAAATTCAGGTACAACAAAAGCCAACATTTTATCGGTTGTATAGTTTCTTGTTAATGTAGTTAGATTAATTTCAAAAGGAGGTTTTGACATGTAACCATAATAAACACATGACTCCTACTCCTGATCGGCTCCAGCTCTCACGATATAACCCACGATCCCATGATCGTGTACCACTTGCACACATATCACAAAACAGTGAAACCATCCACATTCGGGGAGAGATGCTCTCAAACACACATGAATACAAAGGTAAAGAGAAACATAAGAGGAAGGGGATTCGACACATACCTATGACATCGAAACCGAGTATGACCTCCTACAAAACTTAATATGTCGCTCTGGTCTTTGACTCTGACCTCACCAGCTAACTCCAACTGCCTGCTCTCGCCGACCCAACTTACACCTCGCTGGATCTCAACCGTCGTACACTATCTCGTGCCCTAGTTGACACAAATCTCCCACCTCAAGCCGTAAATGCCAACTCCTGCTCCCAAAGCCTAAGCCAATGCCGATCCCGCCAACCGATACCAACCATGCTTTCTCCTCCCTCTCTGTCGTGTGTCGCCTCGGCCCCTAGCCCAATCAGGGGCTCTTCTCTATTCCTCTGTTTCCCTCCCTCTCTCTATATAATACATATATATTATTATAATATATAACAATAATAATATATATTATTATTATTATTTATAAATACTAATAATATATATAATAATATGTTATCTTATATTATAATAAATATATTTTGTTATAATATATCATTATTATTATTATTATTATTATATAATATTATAGGTTTTAACATAAAATTAAAAAAATAGAGAGAGACAGAGAGAGAGAGAGAGAGAGAGAGAGAGAGAGGAGTGATTTTTCAACCCGAGCATCGACAACCAACAAGAAAAAATCATTGGCAACCACTACAATCAATAATTGGAGCTTCCAAAGAGGAATTTTAGAACCCAACAGCATCACAAAGACCCCGGCCATGATTCGCTCTGGCCAGGCAGACTTGCAAGGGAAAATGCCCTCCTTACCTCCCGGTGTCGAGGAGGGGACGCCGGAAGCCTGCCGGAATTTCCTTAAAAATTCAGAACTTAGCCAAATTTCTGAAAATGAAAACTTCGACAATCTATGAAAACCAAATATCACCAATCAAAGCTTCTAAAGGAAAAATCTCCTTGTCATTTATTCGCTCCGGTCAAATCGAGCCATTCTTTATCTCCTGGCACCGTGGAGGGGACATCTGGAGGCTGTTGAAATTTTCTCAAAAGTTGTTAACTTAGAAAAATTTTGGGCTTATTAGAATTGTTGGAAAGATTGAAAATACTCAATTAATGAAATCAATAATCAATAAATTGAATTATCCAATTTAAATAAAATCATATTATTAATTAATTGATAATCTAATCAATTAAATAATAAAGGATTTTCAAATAGGTTTGAAGACTTGAAGGAAGTCCAGGGGTTGATCCAATTCCCCGAAGCCCTCGGTCATCGAGCTTATCCGACATAGGAATTGGTGACTTGAAGACCCAATCTCCTCGTCGGTTATTCACTCTGGCCGAGTTGAGCCACTCTTTACCTCCCTGCGATAGGGAGGGGACGTCGGAAGGTTGTCAAAAATTGGAACAAATCAAAGGACCTGAAAAATCTTGATTTGGAAAAATATTAATTATTTTAAATGATTTAAAATATTTATGATTTATTAATAATCATTTCAAAAAATAAATTAATATAAAAAAAGGGAGTCCTACCATTCTAAACTTTTATCTGGATGAACTGAATTAAGGCTATTTGATCTTAAGAGGTCTTTTGAAACCAATATATAATGCTGAGGCAAATGATAATAACAAATTACTTCCTAATCAAAGCTTTTATGAAGATCATAATGATGTCTCCAATTCTTGAGGGAAATAACATAAAGTGTTTATTGAAGAAAGTTGTATATAATAATACAACTTTTGTCATTCTAATAAATTTGATCGAATATGCCTTGCAAATTGAAATTTGATTGCAAATGCATCTACAACTTCCCACTTAACTCTAAATTATTGACAAAATTTATAAACTTATCATCAATAATGATAATTGAATGAACATTGCTTCAACTTTTATGTTGATTGGATAAAGCTTACCCTTAAGCTATATCTATAAATCTACATGATTTCTAGGAAGGATAAAATCACTATTTATATTGCCCAAAGGTAAAATACGAGTATACTACAATTCACCTTTGAGAAGGAATAGGGAATTCGTAGTGCCCACAACTAGTTTGCAAGCAAGGACAAGGAGCTTGTATCAAATAAATTAGTATACCTATAGGAAAGAATAGGGATATTTATAGAAAGGAAGATAAATCTCCTATGAATACTAGCGCGACCTCCTAATACTTATTGAACAAATATTTTCTACGAGTAGTGCTAAATGATACATTAAAGAGTCAAAGTGAACAAAAAATAATACCTCTCTCATACATGCAAGAAACGGAAGCTAAAAAGCTTTCACGCCACCAGATTCACAACATAATTATACAAGTGGTTAAAAGGCGTTCGAAAACTGTTAAATGAAATCCTGGGCATTAATAAATGAAATCGCTAACATAAATGGATCATATTTAAATTTTTTAAAATACCCCTAATGTATTAAATAGGATCCCTTAAACTAAATCCACCATGCACGTGCTCTGGTTAACATATTAAAAATACAAACACCAATGTCCGAGAATGCAACAAAGGGTCAAATGTTACAACCTTGCGTGTGCTCCGACAAATCCAATAAATTTCTAAATGTCAATGTTTAAGAATGCTGTGTAGGGTCAAATACACATTCTATGCTGAAACTAAATGCACCCTGCATATGCTCTAGCCAACATGTTAAAAGTATAAATACTAATAACTAATAATGCTGCGCAGGGTCAAATGGTAGAACCTTCTTGTGCTCCAATCATCATATATAAGTCTCGAATCTAATGATTCGAGAATGCTGTGCGGGTCAAATATTCAAGTTTCATCCTCCTCCTTGAAAGCATTGGAGTTGACATGACTTGAAGTACAAAATACCTACCAAAATTCTAATAAAAAACAAGTGACCTTAATGTCACCCCGATGATGGCCGCGTTGATAGAAAGTCTCATCCATAAGGGTCAAATATTAAATCAAACAAAGCCTAAATTTTTTAAATAAAATCAATCACCTAAAAACTTAAAAATAAAACCAATCCACCTCCCTGCAACCATTTGTTGGGTGTGATAAATTTGAAACTAACTTTAGCTCACAAAGAGCGAATGTTGTTTCGGGTGTATCAGCTTGATTCATCCTCAAATATTCTCTTGCCAACAAGAACATGGCACATGCCCTCTGAACAAAATTTTATTTTGTCTGGTTACCTAATGTAGCTCTACATCAGGTAGCTAATAATATGTCGCCACATGCTCTTACTCTTTTCTGTACGGCCCGACGACCCTACTCGGACCGAATTTGGGATTACTATATTCACGTATTGCTCGATATTTGCTCTGTATTGCTAGGTATTACTCGGTATTGCTTGGCAATGACGAGAAATACTATTTTGTGAACATCAATACCAAGCAATACCGAGTAATAACTAAAAACACTCGGTATTGCTCGATATTGCTCTTACAAGAATGGTATTTTTCATTTATGTTGAGTGAAATCGACCAATACCTAGCAATACACAAACTCTCGGGTTTGTTCCGGGTCCATTTATTGGTCTGAACGGTAAAGAGTAAGAGCACATGGCAACATATTATTAGCTATCTGACGTAGAGCTACATCAGGTAACCTGACGGAATAAAAATTCCCTCTGAACAGGTGGTTTTGCCACAAATTGGCACCATTATATTTCGATCATGGCCAAAGCCCATATGTTCCTTAAGGCATCAAATTCTTGAGTTATGAATCATAGGGTATATTCGATAGGAATAAAGACCTCTGTTAGCTAATGTGAATTCAGATCTATCCCCTTAGACAAACACCAACCTAGGTCTACAAGGTATCCTTGGACAAAGCAACACATGGCAACCGATAAGGTTCAATCTGTCAGGTTGGGTCGACTACCTCTTATGGCTAAGTAGACTAGGGAGCATGACAGCCCGGGACGATGGAACCGTGGGATCTTGATCGGGCTCTTCTTTATTACCCCAACCACCAATTTTAAGTTTATGGTGATAAACTCTAAATTTTAAATTTGAAAATCCAAATTTAAAATTGAAATCATAAAACTGTTGATATTATACGATAGGTTCATAACCTATGTGATCGCTTCAATAACAAACCTTAATCGAAAGTTTTCTCTTATTATCATGAGGGGTAATTAACTATAGGGGCTTACGCATATACGAAACCATGTCGACTAATAAAAAAAATAATGAATTAAATCAATATCAATAAAATAGTAAAAATGGAAGAGGTGCATCTCTTTAAAATTTCAAGATGGACCCACCAACATCTATTGAGCATGAAAAAATTTAATTCTTCACTTGTAATTATCACTCTAGTCGATAAAAGATAATAAAATAGAATAGGAGGATTTGGTTCGTAAATACTTACACTATATTTCACTCCTCTGTCCGAGATCACTAACACAAAGCCTCCCACAAAGAGGTTACACGAGCTTCCTCGGCTTCCTCATCGCGATTCATCTTTGTTACTTTGTAGGAGGAATTTAGGGTTCGCCTTCCATCTTCTCTATTCATCATTGTTGTTTGTCTTAAGTTCGTAAGAGGTGTAGGTATAGCACACGTCAGTTCCTCGGCTCCTTGTTGTCACCTGACTTCGCTCCTTCACAGGAGGCAGAGATTGCACATGTCGCTTGTGCTACTTCTCTGTAGTCATTCAACTTCATAAGCATGGCTCCTTCGTGGTTGTCCAACTCCTTTGCTTCCTTGGTATAGAGGTTGCTCGGGTTGCTCGTTTGGCTCATGCATGGTTGTCCGACTTCGACCCCTTTGCTGTCCAATTTTATTGCTTTATAGGTGGTATAGAGATTTACATGAGTCATTTCTTTATCTCCTTCCTTACTATTAAACTGTGTTCCTTCAACGACTACCTAGTCGAACTTAACCATGCCCTATCCGACCGATCGAACACCTCTCCCTCTCTTTGTTAAAATTATATATATAAATATAATATACATAAAAGAAAAAAAAAAGAAGACTTTTTTTAAGCAGGTGTCAAAACCCTAGGCTGTTGTACCTTAGGCCCGCCAAGATGGTTTAAAATTTTGAATACCTGTGTCGTGATCTTAAATCTGGGTGGATGGTTTTAAAATTCAAAGACCTACGCCATTGATTTTTAATCCAGACATATGATTTTAAATTTGAAGATCCCAGACCGTCGTATCTTAGATCCGGCCGGGATGGTTCCAAATTGATGACCATACGTAGTCGATCTTAGATCCTGGAGTTATGGTTTAAATTCAAAGGCCCTGCACCATTGACCTTAGGTCTGGGTAGGAAGAAAGTATGTTTGTGCCGTCTCGATTCCTCCCTCGATGGGGAGGTGACGTCGAGAGGCTGCCAAAATTTCCTCTAAAATTCTGGACTTAACAAATTTTGGAAAAACAAACATAGATCTATACGAAAGAATTTGATACAATTGAAGAGCAATTCAATTTGAATTTTAGTTAATCAGTTAATTAATTGATTAAAATTCATTAATCAAAATCAATTAAAATTAAAATTTATTACTTGATTAATTTAAAAATTCAAGAATAATTAAAATTTGAAAAGTTTCTTTTTTAATAAAAAGGGGAATTTCAAAAGCTTTGAAATTTAAATTGATTATTTGTTTAATGAAATTTAATAATTAATTGAGCAATTATAAAAATTAAAAAAATACAATAAAAAAGGAGGGGAGAAGATGAGTTTTCACTAAATGACATATACATCATTACTCTCCAAACTCTCAAACAAATTGTACAACTTCTCCAAACTCTCAAAGAAATTATACAACCTTTCAAACTCTCAAACAAACTGTACAACCTCTCCAAACAAAAACTCTACCAACTCAAACTAAACTCCTCTGCATGCTCTCCAAAGCACCCCTATACGAGCTCCTACAGCTACTTGTGGGCTTTATCCTCTATAACTGAAATCCCCGGCTACTATAATTACTAGTTACGAACACTTGCAAAAAAACAAATGAAGTGTCAGTACATCATAAATAAATTGAATGAATGATGATAAATCTAATATACTGTAGGTAAAACAAGTATTAGAAAGCAAGAAAAGCTAAATACGAAAAAGCTAGTAGAGCTAAAAATATGGATAGTGGACTACTATAGTAGGAAAAATGCTACGAGCATAGAATAACAAAAACACAAACCCAATGTCAAAACCTTGTAGTGTCAAAATCACAAACTCAAATCAACTTACAGCCTTTTCAAATTCTCTAAATAACAAATCCTAAATAATTCACATCCGCTCAACAAACAAACAATCAAATTCAAAATCTTTGGGCAGCCTTATTCATAAGAACTTGGTTGTAAGATCGACTACCCGGCAACTTTGTAGGAAAAATAGTAAGTCCGACCTTAGTGTAAAGTTTTAGATAAAATTGACCTAACTCTTAACCCCCAATTAAAACCCCCAGCTACTTCTGATAGAAGTCGTAAGTCCAACCTCAAAGGGAAACGTTTAGGTGATATTATAACCCTAGACCCCTCACTTGGGCATCCTAGTCTATATGGCTTGGTTGTAAGACCGACAACTCGGGCCACTTAGCTCACCGGGCTAGGTCATAAGACCCATCATTAGAAAGCTTCTAAAGATGCACTAAGACCTACCCAACTAAAATCTTCAGGATACTTCTGAGTGAAGTTGTAAGTTCCACATTTTAGGATAATTACTAAATAAATATCAATGATCCTAAACCCCAAGCAATTAAATTTAAACCTATGGGCATCTTAGTCTAAAGGATCAAGTTGTAAGACCCTCTTTTATGCTATTTCCTAAGGGAAGTTATAAGTCCTACCTAAATAATAAAAAATTCCTGAGCAGCCTAGCTGTAGAGTTAGGTTTTATGACCCATTCTTGGGCAACTGATAAATAGAACATTAGCCCCATTCCAAATCAAATCACATAAACAACTCCTAATTGGAGTCGTAAGCCCCAAACTAAATAAATTAAAGGATAACTTTCTAAGGGAAGCCATAAGCCCCGGCCCACATCAAATCAAACTAAAATTCACCCATAACCACTTCAGTCTACTCAGGATCCCTCAGAGGATGCAACCCATGGCTACCAATCAGATTCCCTGGACACTACGGTCAATGATTATTAGTGTTGGTAGATTGGTACTATGGTATAACGGGACTACGGAACTATGGGATCTTGATCAGTTTTACCTCCATTTCCCCCACTATTGGGACTAAAATTATTTAAAATTTATTTATCCTTAATAAAGAGTTCTCTCTTGCATGTTAAGATAAATAATTAACTGTGAGTGATTGCGCTCGTAGAAGTAAGCACCCAGATCTTTAAACCCTGACAGTACCCTCAGGAAAAATCTGGTTAATTTTAATTTGACTTAAGGGAAATGGAATCCTACGGCTGCAAAGTGAGATTCGTGCATTTGTGCCATTTTTTAAGCCAACAAACTAGAACTTATAACATAAAGTCCTCACAAAATGATGGTGAAATCTCTGGTTAGTGTCTTATCTAAAACCTAATATGCCTTCTAAAAATTCACCTCGAACCTAATCTCATTAAAACTCTCTTCCTTCATCATTACATAAACACTCAAAAGAAAAATAGATCGATGGCGTAGAGAGGTCGGGATCACAGAAACAAAATGGAATTTTTGGAGCCCACGGATTTTTGGTGAATCCACTGGGGATTGGTTTCTCTTTCCATCTATGGCTAGTCATATAAATGTTATAGTAGCAATGAAAATAATAATGATAATATTAAACTCTATACGGTGAACATCAAGACTTGACACTTAGTCCCTACGTCCAAAAAGTCATTATTGAAAGGCCCTGATAGAGGTAAAAATAAACATCTATTATGATGGTAGAGCAAAGAAAGAGTCAAGATATATATGGTGAGTATCAGGATGTGACACTTAGATGCATATCCAAGAATTCACAACTGAAAGGTCCTCACATAAGGGAAAATAAATATAGAGATCAACATCTATAGAATATATATATATATATATAATCAACATCTATAGTATATATATATATATATATATGCAAAGATTGGTTTGACATCTAGTGTGTACCCAAAAAGATTCACAATAAAAAAACAAAAAAAAAAATTAAAAGTGGTCCCAAAGATGACTCCTATAGATAATGTTCTCAATTTTTAACACCTTCATGAATCCTCTACGAAATTTCATCGCTTTTTGACTATATCTTCTCGGACCGAGGAAGATACTCACCTGACCTTCATTAGTGACGTTCTACCAGAAGACAATGTAGAAGAAATAAAAAAAATTTCTCTGTGAATTCAGGGACTGTTTTACCTGAACTTATGCTGAAATGTCTGGCTTATCCTCTAATGTAGCAGTTCACAGATTATTCATCAAACCAGATGCAACACCCATTAAAAAAGATCCAAGGAGAATGAGATTGAATATTATGGAATAATTGACTGTCAAAACCAAGAAGCTCATAGAGGTAGGCTTCATCCATGAAGAAAAATATGCTAATTCGATCCCCAATATTGTTCATGTCAAGAAGAAGAATGGTTAGATTTGCATATGTGTCGACTTGTGAGATCTTAAAAAGGAATGTCCAAAGGATGACTTTCCACTTCCAATATCAGAATTGTTTGTTGACTTAACCCTCTCCATCTTCTTAGCGATAGAATCGGTTAGGAATGTATCCCAAAACTACTAATTATGGTCTCCTAAATAGACTACAAGGGAGAAAAGAAAAGATGGAATTGATGGGTTAGTAAAGGAAGCATGGGAGGTACATTTGAAAGGTAAGAATGTTCTTGTTTCCTCTGACAAAAATAAGAATGTGGGAGCAGGATCAAGAAATGATGGTGTAGCAATATATAAAGAATTAATACATTTGCACTCGCATTTCGCTCTCTTTGTCTTCTTTAGTTCTTAATCAAACTTGATAAACTATTCGACATAGTCCAACAATGATTCAAAAGGAGAAATCACCAAAACTCATAAAAAATGTCATGAATTTGGGCTAAAGAGATAAACAATGTTAAACAATTTTTAAAATTTTTTTTTGTTTTCTTTTCTTTTTTTTTTTCTTTTTTTATTTTAACTTTTTTTATTCTTTTATTATTTTATTAAAGCAAGGAATAAAAAATAGAGTAAAAATAAAATAAAAAATAGCTACACTTATCTTAAATACTAAAACTTTAATACCAAGATGTTATGAACTTCACCAATAATTTGATGAAACCTAATACAAGATTGTGCTGAAGCCCTAGATCTTACAGAAAAAGATTGAGGAGCCTTAACCCATCACAAAACCTGATGAAAAAGCAAAAATATGAAAGATTGAAATGCCACACCTAAGAACCTCTCAGCAATTCAAGGTGATAAGTTTCAATGATTGAACGTCATATGCTAACTTGATAAGTTCATGACTTCTATTAAAAACCTAGATGAACACAAAATCTCACAAGAATGTATTTTTCTAAAAAGACCTGTCAAATTCGTAATAAAACATATATATGCATGGAATAACCCTAGAAGATAAGTAAATATATTAATATATCTTTAAAATAACATAAACCCAACCAAAAAAATACTCCCCCATTTTTAAAATAACAAAGTGAGCATATTCAAAGTAAGTGATAAGATTCAATGTATTTAAACTTCCTAAACCTCAAAAAAGGTTCCCATAGATGGTTAGTCAATGCCATGTCCATTTCCCATCTAATATCCTTGAAACTTAGAAAATACATACTTATTAATGAGCCTCTTTAATTACCTCCTCACTAGGTATGAAAGTCCATAAAGATTAACCACCAAAATTATTTTGATGCAAGGACTAGACTTTGACAATTTGAATCATTTTGTTCTTTTTAGGATTATCCCATTTCTCTTCGATTTACACATTTAGTGCTTCATTGAAACATTTAACTCTGAGTCTTATAATTGGGCCACTAGTAAACAACAAAGGATCTCCATTCACTATCTCCTTCACCTTATGTTCCTCCATATAAATAAATGTCTTTCTCTCTTACTCTTAGTCCTTTTGTTTCTCTCTCTATCTTTTTCTAGATCTCACTTTCGCCCCCTCTCTTGCTCTCTTTTTCATTGTCTCCCCATCTCTCTCTTTCACAATCTCTTCTCTCTCTCATCCTCTCTCCTAAAATATTCCTATAATTTTTTCTCTCTCTCTCTCTCTCTCTCTCTCTCTCTCTCTCTCTCTCTCACACACACACACACACACAATTAGTCTTCTCTATCTCACTCTTGGACTCTCACTTCCTTCTTCCCTCTATCTCTCTCTCTAACTTTATCTTAGTTCTCTCTCACTATCCCTCCCTCTCTCTATCACCCTCACACTCTCTCTTGCTTCAATCTTTATTTAAATTTATCTTCCGCTCTCATTCTACCATATCATCTAGAGGGGTCAAATATTAAATCAAACATAAGCCTAAATTCTTGAAATTAAATCTATCACCTTTATACTCAAAACTAAAATGAATCCACCTCCCCACAACTATTTGTTGGGTGTGATAAATTTGAAATTAACTTCAGCTCACAAAGAGTGAATGTTGTTTCGAGTTTATCACTTTGATTCATCCTCAAATAGTCTCTTGCCAACAGGGACGTGGCACGTGCCCTCTGATCGGGTGGTTTTACTGCAAATTGGCACCATTATATTCTGATCACGGCCAAAGCCCATATATTTCCTAAGGCGTCAAATTCCTAAGTTATGAATCATAGGGTATATTCGATAAGCATAAAGCCCTCTCTTATCTAAGGTGGATTTAGATCTATCCCATTAGACAAACACCAACCCAGGTCTATAATATATTCTTGGATGAAGCAACCCATGGATGTAGATAAGGTGCCTTCTGTCAGGCTGGGTTGACTACCTCCTTTGACTACGAAGGCCAAGGAGCATGACTGCTCGGGATGACAAAACCATGGGATCTTGATCGCGCTCGTCTTTATTCCCCCACCACCAGTTTTAAGTTTATGTTGATAAACTCTAAATTTCAAATTTCAAAAACCAAATTCAAAATTCAAACCATAAAAGTGTTCATATTATATGATTGGTTTATAACCTATGTGACCGCTTTAATAACTAACATTATTCGAAAGTTCTCTCTTGTTATTATGAGGGGTAATTAACTATAGGAGCTTTAGCCTATATGAAACTAGAACTCAGATCATAAAGTACTCACAAAATGAAGGCAAAATCTCTGGGTAGTGTCTTATCTAAAACCTAATCTTCCTTCTAAAAAATTCACCTGGAACCTAATCTCGTTAATACTCTCTGTCGTCATCATTACACATACACTCAAAAGAAAAATAAACCAATGGAGTAGAGAGGCCGGGAACAATGACATCAAAATGAAATTTTTTGAGCCCATAGGAGGCAATGAGCAATTAGAGCAAATGGATTAAGATCCCTCGAGAGGATTAGATCATCTATCAAAATGGGAAAATTGATCAGAGATATAAAGGCAAAAGGGCTGATGACGCAATCAATAATTTAGGGTGAGTCTCAAGTGATAGAAGTATAAAAAGAATATAAGATTAACTATAATGAATGATTAATTATGAATTCAAATTTTCTAGATGCCATGTACCAGGATGTTCGATTGGTTGGGGATTGGAATATAGGAGTGATAGGTGCAAGTAGAGGTGATGGAGCTTGTATGAAGTTTAATAACGTCTAGAATCTTAAGATTATCAAAATATAGAGGTACACAATAATTTACGATGAAGAAATTAATAGATAAGATGGAAGATATTGTTGCAAATGTAAATAGCATGGTGGATAGTGGTTCTGGTGGTTGTCTTCCTATAGGTGGATTTTTTTTTTTTTGGAAATTGCAAAATAGCATAAAAGCAAAAGAAGGGGAAAAAACCCCTACTACAAACTACTAAGTGATAGTAGAACTATCACAATCCTCCTTTAATAAAGACAAGAAATAAGGAGGGATATTATCAGAGCAAGTGTCTTCCCAAATAAAAATCACCTAACAAAGCCAAGTTAGCACAACAATCAGCTAACTTATTACAACCTCTATCCACCCAATTAAATAAGAAATAATCAATCTTTTTAAGGAAAGAAAAGTCTTCATACCTATCATCATTGATCTGGAATGGTAACTTCACTTTAGCTTTTAGATAGTTCATCACATTGATGCTATCACCTTCTAGTATAATTCCTTTTGAATCCAACATCCAATCCTTGATGTTTTTGTTTAAATTTTGAAATGACAAAAGCTCTAAAGCTCTATTGTCCCAATGAGTACATTTGATTCCAAAAGCAAGGAGAAATATACCTTTATGATCTCTGAAAACTCCACCAATACCCGCTTTATTGGATCTCAATAAAGGTTCGTCTAAATTAACTTTAATCCACTCGGGGGGAGGGGGATGCCAAGAATTTGAAAACGATCTAAAAGATCGATTAGCACCCCAGTGATCCCGAATTGAACAAAACTTCAAAGCAACAGAAGAAGTGCTGATGACATTAGACACAATTGATGAAATTCCATATTCTTTCCCTTCATGAATCACTTTATTTCTACTCTTCTAAGAGAAGAAGGTTATTGTGCAATATAAATTTATAGAAAATAAATTTACCTTCAACATGTGTTTCATATACATCAAACAATCTGTCCAAGAGTTAAACAGGGGAAGAGAAAATCCCCATTTATTAGCTAAACCGATCGCCTCCTTCAGTTTGCCACATGTTACTTCTATATGTTCCGAGTTCTCCACTTCATCACATCCTCTAGGACAGATATTATTGATTGCTAATCTTCTGAATACCATGAATTCTTTAGAAGGAAAAGCATTTCTCGATAATCCCCACCAGAACCATTCTACCCGTGGATTCAATTTAATTTTTATGAACCAGCTCAATGAATCTGATATAACATCTGATTTGGTTCTTGCTATTGCAGCTATCGTTTTGCCAGTAAACGATTTAACAAGTTCCATTTCATCATCTGGAAGTTTTGGGTATAATTTAATTTGTATAATTATATCCACCAATTCCATTCCAAAATATTTCAGTAATTCAGTATTGTTCCAATAGCCATTTAGAATAAAGTTTTCCATATTTGGGAATTCACCTTCGACAGAAGCAATGAAGGTTGGCCATAATTCCAGTAAGCAGTCATTAAGAATACTGATAGTATTTCTTGTAGCAATTCTGTATCTGATAATCGGGTTTAAAGCTTTAGCACCACTAATAAGGATTTTCCAAGAAGGGGAATTGAATCAATTAATATCCAAATGAATAACATCTCTTCCATATATTGCCTTCAACAAATTGTTGAGAATTGAATTTGGATTCTTATAGTAATTCCACGTGAACTTAGCTCTAAGAGGTCTAGTTGATTGAATTGCTGATAGTACCCATCTAGCTCCATCATTGGTGGGACAACAGAGGTCATCCCATGCAACGTAGTGCATTCCAGATTTGCCATCCTCTTTTTTCCAAAGATAATCTCTACATAATCTATCTAATTCCTTCAATATGCTTAAATGGATTAAAGTATGAGTTAAAAAAAACCTGGAATGGATAGAATTGAAATTACTAAATGACAAGAGGGGTGGTGAATTGTAAAAGTCTTTTTCTTAATAAAAGTAACCCTAAACAAGAGTTCTAATTTTTTTGTTGTTTTTGAAATTTTAAAACAAAGATTTATGCAATTTTACTTTCACAAAATTTCACATGCAATAGATATGATAAATTAAAAGCAAGTAAAA